>NC_138226.1:33050299-33297799 GCF_964197995.2 Scardinius erythrophthalmus | reverse complement strand
TTTTTTTTGATAATTATTGATCTAGAGAGTCCATAGAATTGTCCTAGACTGGTCTGGTTCCGATCGGGCAAAAAACCAGGGACTAGTTCGCAAAAGTAGGTTTTTAACATATTCATGAATATTTAATGAACGGTTTGATTGACAGCAATGGTTCTAGAGGAAAAGTTGTTCAGCATGAGCAGATCTATCAAATGATATGCATTTTGTGACAATATATCTAACACCACGTGATTACAGAGCCATAAAACTCGTTAGCGCCAACTAGTGGCCGATTTCTTTCAAAATTCTTACAGACCTCTAGGGCCATGAGTCGAACATGCCCACCGAGTTTCGTTCCGATCGGCCTCCGTTAACCTTGTCTAATAGGTGCTCAACTTCATTGGCCAATGGCGGCCATGTTTTTTGAGATACACCAATGTCCTCATAGACATACATGGCACCTTGGACCAAGACACTGCATACCAATTTTCAAGTCAATCGGACTAACGGTCAGGTGGTTATAGCCTGTTTTATGTTTTTTTCATGTTATAGCGCCACCATGTGGCCAATCGCCGCGATTTTTTTACCGTGTCCTCAGATTGACCTCTTACATATGTGTACCAAGTTTGTTGAAAATACCTCATTTACTTCTGGAGTTATAGCCATTTTAGTAAAATAGGCTCCGCCCACAACGTTAATTTTGCGCCCCCTAGCGACCCTGAATCGAAATTTCAACTTTTTTTCGATAATTATTGATCTTCAGTCTCCAGAGAACAATTCTGCACTGGTTTGGTTCCGATCGAGCAAAAAACCAGGGACTAGTTCGCAAAAGTAGGTTTTCGACAAAATTCAAAATGGCGGAAAATCTATCATGACGGAAATGAAATCGGAGATATACGTTTTGTTCGTCAGACGACCAGCTTTCCAATGATATAAGACACTTGTGTCTACGACATACGGTCCAGGAGTTATGACCACTTTCGCGCTTTTGGTTGTTATAGCGCCACCTATGGGCCAATCGAGGTCATAATTTGATAACCTCTCCTCGATTTTTGTACTACCATCTGGCAAAGTTTCAAAGCTCTAGCCCTTACGGTTTGGGCTGCACGATGCGTTTTACGGCAGAATAATAATAATAATAATAATAATTAAAGCTGCAAGCAGCATTTAGCGGGGTTCAAGCATTTAGGGTCTTTAAGCACATAAGGCAGTTTAGTGAGTTGTCTGAGTTTTTGTTTAGGATTTACAGGCTTTTGAGTGTTTTTTGCCATACCCATTTTCTAAATGATCCTGTTATGGCTACCCAATGGGTAAAGTTAAAGTTTTTTATATAATTAATAATCTAGAGCTTCCAGAGAATTGTACTGCACTGGTATATTTCCGATCGGGCGAAAAACCTAGGACTAGTTCGCAAAAGTAGGTTTTTAACATAATCGCAAGTATTTAATGAACAAATTGATTGACAGCAGTAGTTCTTGAGGCAAAGTTGTTCAGTATGAGGAGATCTATCAAATGATATGCATCACGTGATTACATAGCCGTAAAACCTGTTAGCGTCAACTAGTGGCTGATTTTTCAAAATTCTTACAGACCTCTAGGGCCACGAGTCGAACATGCCCATCGAGTTTCGTTCTGATCGGCCTCCGTTAAGAGCAAACTAACAGCTTTGAATTAAAATGGTGAGGTATCCTGTTGTAAACATCAACCATGCCTGTTGACAGTTTTGTGGGAAGGGAATGAAAAGTTCTCAAATCCGCAGCACAGCCTCAGACATAACATTTATATCCATGATCTGCCATTTTCACTATTGTCCTTGCTTGCTTCTTCACAATACCTGCAGATCTTCTGATGATTCGGCTGTGCAGGTCCACATTAACACTGCCTGGCCTAGAACATGGACTGGAAAATGCCAATTTGGGGGGTATAAATATTAATGATCCTGACTCCAACGTCACAGTCGGTGTTATGGTGGGATTCACTCATTTTTCACCGGTCTTTTGCAAACAGGAGATTTACACATGAAGGAGGAAACAATGGTGTTTGAGGCTCACGGTATGTCAGTTCCATGTCCAGAACTCGTATCATTCAACTATGCCAAGATAAATACAGTTTTCAATTGTATGGCACCTGTAAAATAGATGATTAGTAATATAATGCTTACTTGGAGTCTGAAATGGCTTTAACAAAAGAAGAAAAATATTCTTAGATTTCTGTTCATTCTAATCATGTACAAATAAAGTAGCACAGTAAGATTACATTTATTTGAATGCATTAGTGAGTGGGTGATTGTGCTGTGTGTGCAGCGTGTCAATACTAAAAGTGAAGGTTTAGTTGATATCTTTGGTGATAATATCTGTAGTAATCATAAAAAAACAATTAAGAAATAAAGAATTAAAATTACAAATAATATTCTATTAAGATATGAGTTACAATAACATGATTTGCAATAGTAATAATATCAATAATATATGCACAATACACACAGATTAGACTATCAGGTCTGTGTTTTACAAAAACATTAGTATTGCAGCCAATGTGAGTCTGTGGGATTTATAAACAGACAAAATATGATTTGAAATGTTATTTTAATGATTTTATTAAGTTTAAACAATATTTCAAATGGAAAAAAAAATGAAAAATAATATTTTAGTGAGCAGAATGAACCAATGAGTGTTCTTCTTCTGGTGGTTAAAATGTAAATGAAAACAATAATACTTAAACAATAATACTTAATACACTAACCATGCTTGAACACACACATGCACACACATTTTGTTGTAGATGGAGATATTTAAAATAAAAGATAGGTAACAAAATGATAATTGCAAATCTCCTCTGTATAACACCATTTTCAGATTTCAAATTAATCACTGAGAGGCAGAATTGTTCAAACTGAGAGCTCAGTACAAATGAAGTGATAAACTTTGACAAAACATGACTGTGTTATAATAGGTGATTTTCATGCAAGTAATTTGATATAGTCCAAAAACTAATGCAAAAGCACAGATGAAAATATTTTATTAAGTAGAATGTCCTGCAGAGGGCAGTAGAAGACCACTAATTGACTCACTTTCATTTGAAAGACTTTTTTTTATCCACCAGTAAAACAAAGCAGTTTCTCCATGTTCTTTCCATTTAGCATGCTTACACACACAGACACACACACAAACACATCCACACACACACACACACACACACACACACACACACACACACACACACACACACACACACACACACACACACACACACACACACAAAGACAAATATGTTTTCAATGTTTTTAGGATGTGATATTGTGAAAATATCTTAATCTCCTCATCTTGAACAACTTTGCCTCAAGAATCACTAATGTCAATCAAACCGTTCATAATCATAATAAAAAAATAAAATATATACAAATATCATAATAAAAAAAAAACATCATAATAAAAAAGATTGCTTCTTAAAGCATTTGTTTATTTCCCAATACTGAAGCGAATTAAAAGATCATGCGTAATCCTGCTGCTCCCTCTAGTGGACAACAGTGGTATTATAGCTTACATTTTACAGTTGAAGTGTTTGAATGAATGAATGGGAATTTGTTTTTTTACTTATATCTCAGGAACCAAAAGGCGAAAAATTCTGAAACTCAGAGCATAGATAGTGCTTGAGGAGCCCTGTTGAATGAGACCATCAAGGTGTTTTTGGGCGATTGGGGCTGGGAGTTATGACTGTTATAAGGCATATCTGTTCGGGCTATTATCTCTGGAATGCCCAGGGCAAATAACACCACATTTGAATCGAAGCTAGCCAAGGACGCGCCCTTTCCAACGAGCTCTCACACAATGTTCGGGGTGGTCTGGGTCGGGAGTAATGGCCGTTCAAAATCGGGGGTCCCGCGGATTCGCGATGCGCGGGGGGCGCGCTCCCGAGGCCCGCGACGACACGTTTCGATCAAGAGCCCGGAGAGGTCCTCACCATCAAAATTTGAGCGCGCAACGACTTTCCGTTTTCGAGTTATGAATGAATTTGTATTCGGGGGCGTGGCTTAAATGCCGTTATACTTTCGTTTCATTTCATTCATTTACTTTCGTCCATTTCCATATCTCAGTGTAACACAATTGTCAATAGTAATACTCAATAGATGAGTTTTGACAAAATGTGATTGTAAATGTTAAAATAATGATTTTATAAAGTCTAAATATGAATTTTATAACAATATTAGGGAGTAGTATGATGAAATGACAGCAGGGGGCAGTAAAATACCACTTATTGGCTTAATATGTCATTATATTCATATAAAATCACCTTTTGAAGAAGTTAAACTTTTTTTCTGATAATTATTGATCTAGAGAGTTCAGAGAATTGTGCTGCACTGGTTTTGAACATTGATATGAACATTATATGATAGAAGACACCATTTACAGCAAATACAGGCAATTTACCATAGGAAATATATGGTTTTAAAGCTTTTTAACAGTTATAGCGCCACCTTTGGTCCGATCTCCATAAAATTTGGCATGCTTGTTAATGATGTTATGTCACATATGCTCACCAATTTTTGTGAAGTTCTGAGTTTTCATTTAGGATTTATAGGCTTTTCAGTGTATCTTGCCACGCCCATTTTATAAATGACCCTATTACAGCCATCCAAATGCAAAAGTTCAACTTTTTTTGATAATTATTGATCTAGAGAGTCCAGAGAATTGTCCTAGACTCGTTTGGTTCCGATCGGGCAAAAAACCAGGGACTAGTTCGCAAAAGTAGGTTTTTAACATATTCGTGAATAATTAATAAACTGTTTGATTGACAGCAATGGTTCTAGAGGCAAAGTTGTTCAGCATAAGCAGATCTATCAAATGATATGCATTTTGTGATGATAAGTGTAACACCACGTGATTACAGAGCCATAAAACTCGTTAGCGCCAACTAGTGGCCGATTTCTTTCAAAATTCTTACAGACCTCTAGGGCCATGAGCCGAACATGCCCATTGAGTTTCGTTCCGATCGGCCTCCGTTAACCTTGTCTAATAGGTGCTCAAACTTCATTGGCCGATGGCGGCTATGTTTTTTGAGATACGCCAATGTCCTCATACACATACATGGCACCTTGGACCAAGACACTGCATACCAATTTTCAAGTCAATCGGACTAACGGTCAGGTGGTTATAGCCTGTTTTATGTTTTTTTCATTTTATAGCGCCACCATGAGGCCAATCGTCGCGATTTTTTTACTGTGACCCCAGATTGAACTCATACACATGTGTACCAAGTTTGGTGAAGATACCTCATTTACATCGGGAGTTATAGCCATTTTAGTAAAATAGGCCCCTCCCACAATGTACGTTTTGGCGCCCCTTAGCGACCGTGAATCGAAATTTCCACTTTTTTTCGATAATTATTGATGTTCAGTTTCCAGAGAACATTTCTGCACTGGTTTGGTTCCAATCGGGCGAAAAACCAGGGACTAGTTCGCAAAAGTAGGTTTTTGACAAAATTCAAAATGGCGGAAAATCTATCATGGCGGAAATGAAATCGGAGATATACGTTTTGTTCGTCAGGCGTCCAGCTTTCCAATGATATAAGACACTTGAGTCTACGACATACGGTCTAGGAGTTATGAACAGTTTCGCGCTTTTGGTTGCTATAGCGCCACCTATGGGCCAATCGGGGTCATAATCTCTGAACCTTTCCTCGATTTTTGTACTACCATCTGTCAAAGTTTCAAAGTTCCAGCTCTTACGGTTTGGGCTGCACGATGCGTTTTACGGCAGAATAATAATAATAATAATAATAATAAAAATCAGCACAATTACAATAGGGTTTCAGCACTTCGTGCTTGAACCCCTAAAAATCAGCACAATTACAATAGGGTTTCAGCACTTCGTGCTTGAACCCCTAATTAAAGCTGCAAGCAGCATTTATCGGGGTTCAAGCAGTTAAGGCCTTTAAGGCATTTAAGCACAAAAGCATCAAAAGTCATTAAGATTTATTTAGCAAGCATGTAACCACTGACATAATAGATGGAAAATACCATTTACAGCCAATACAGGCAAATTGCCATGGGATATATATGGTTTTAAAGCTTTTTAACAGTTATAGCGCCACCTATGGTCCGATCTCCATAAAATAGTTTATTGTGACCTCAAATTGAACCCATACACATGTGTACTGATTTTGGTGAAGATATCTCATTTACTTCTTGAGTTATAGCCATTTGAGTAAAATAGGCTCCTCCCACAACGATTTGCCACATTCAAGAATTATTTAATATGATTCTAGCATGATTTACTATCATATACCATGTTCCAGAATGATTTATTAGGATTCTAGCATGATTTACCTTGATACACCTCATTTCAGTATTATTTACTATGATTTACAATGTTTCTAGCATGATTAACCACATTACTAGCAATTATGTGAAGTGTCAGTGCAAATGAGGTGATGAACAATGACAAAATATTATTGTGTTATAATAGTTAGTTATATACGTGATTTTTAGTGTGTGTCCAAGTATGAATGCAAAAGCACATGTATTATTTCATTATTAAGTAGAATGGCCAGCAGAGGGCACTAGAAGACCACTTATTGGCTCACTTTCACTTTAAACCAGTTTTCTGCACTAAAGCAAACCAGTTTTTCCATGTTAACTCAATGCATGCTTACACACACACACACACACACACACACACACACACACACACACACACACACACACACACACACACACACACACACACACACACATACACACACAGCATAGTTAACCATGATTTACCATGATATACCACGTTCTAGTATTATTTACCAGGAGATAAACGACAATCTAGTATTATTTCTTTGATTTACCATGTTTCTAGCCTGATTTATCACATTACTAGCAATTATTTGAAGTGTCAGTGCAAATAAAGTGATTAACACTGACAAAATATGATTGTGTTATAATAGTTATTGCTATATAAGTGATTTTTTTAGTGTGTATTCAAGTATGAATGCAAGCACATGTTGAAATATTTCATTAATAAGTAGAATGGCCAGCAGAGGGCAGTAGAAGACCACTTATTGGCTCACTTTCACTTTAAACCAGTTTTCTGCACTAAAGCAAACCAGTTTATCCATGTTAACTCAATGCATGCTTACACACACACACACACACACACACACACACACACACACACACACACACACACACACACACACACACACACACACACACAGCATAGTTAACCATGATTTACCATGATTTACCACATTACTAGCAATTATTTGAAGTGTCAGTGCAAATAAAGTGATTAACACTGACAAAATATGATTGTGTTATAATAGTTATTGCTATATAAGTGATTTTTAGTGTGTATTCAAGTATAAATGCAAGCACATGTGGAAAAATTTAATTAATAAGTAGAATGGCCAGCAGAGGGCAGAAGAAGACCACTTATTGGCTCACTTTCACTTTAAACCTCATGATTTTGACCAGTTTTCTGCACTAAATCAAACCAGTGTTTCCATGTTAACTCAATAATGCATACTTGCTACATATGCTACACACAATAATGCTACACACACACACACACACACACACACAAATGTTTCAGTGATATTGGTGTCACATTCACCTTCATCACATTCACCTTCTGTCTTCATCACATTCACCATCTGTCGTCATCACCTGCTCCTCATCACCCTCCTCATCACCACCTGCTCCTCATCATCATAACCGTCACCTGTTGTCCTTGTCTTGATCTGTGTATTTAAGTTCCCCTCTCATCCATTATCATTGTCGGTTATTGTTTGTGCACTAGCACTCTGTTATGTTTGTTTTCATGTTGGAAAATAAAACCTTTGTTATATTTGTACCACACACACACACACACACACACACACACACACACACACACACACACACACACACACACACACACACACACACACACACACACACACCATCATTTATCATGATTTACCATGGCTGATACCAATACCAATATGAGAAAATGACTATTTTAAACAGCAGGGGGCAGTAAAATACCACTTATTGGCTTAACATGCCATTAATTCATATCATTTTCACCTTTTTAACTGTTATAGAGGCAAATTTTGTCCGATCTGTCTGAAAATTGTCATGCTTGTTCAGGGTGATATTTCACACGTTCTGACTTGTTTTTAAGAAGGTCTGAGCATTGATTAAAGAGATATAGGCTTTCGGGGACACTTGGTAAAGGCCAGATTTTGAAGTGAACCTATTATAGCTATCCAAATGAAGTAGTTCAACTTTTTCTGACAATTATTGATCTAGTGAGTCCAGAGAATTGTATTGCACTAGTTTTGAACATTATGATATGAAAATTATATGATCAGAGATGGAAAAGACCATTTACAGCCAATACAGGCAGTTTACCATAGGAAATATATGATTTTAAAGCTTTTTAACAGTTATAGCGCCACCTATCGTCCGATCTCCATAGAATTTTTCATGTTTGTTAATGATGTTATGTCACATATGCTGACCAATTTTTGTGAAGTTCTGAGTTTTTATTTAGGATTTATAGGCTTTTTAATGTATTTTGACACGCCCATTTTATAAATTACCCTATTACAGCCATCCAAATGCAAAAGTTCAACTTTTTTTTGATAATTATTGATCTAGAGAGTCCAGAGAATTGTCCTAGACTGGTCTGGTTCCGATCGGGCAAAAAACCTAGGACTAGTTCGCAAAAGTAGGTTTTTAACATATTAATGAATAATTAATGAACAGTTTGATTGACAGCAATGGTTCTTGAGGCAAAGTTGTTCAGGATGAGGAGATCTATCAAATGATATGCATATTGTGTGGATATTTGTAACACCACGTGATTACAGAGCCGTAAAACTCGTTAGCGCCAACTAGTGGCCGATTTCTTTCAAAATTCTTACAGACCTTTAGGGCCATGAGCCGAACATGCCCATTGAGTTTCGTTCCGATCGGCCTCCGTTAACCTTGTCTAATAGGTGCTCAAACTTCGTTGGCCGATGGCGGCCATGTTTTTTGAGATACGCCAATGTCCTCATACACATACATGGCACCTTGGACCAAGACACTGCATACCAATTTTCAAGTCAATCGGACTAACGGTCAGGTGGTTATAGCCTGTTTTATGTTTTTTTCATGTTATAGCGCCACCATGAGGCCAATCGTCGCGATTTTTTTACTGTGACCCCAGAGTAAGCTCATACACATGTGTACCAAGTTTGGTGAAGATACCTCATTTACATCGGGAGTTATAGCCATTTTAGTAAAATAGGCCCCTCCCACAACGTACGTTTTGGCGCCCCTTAGCGACCGTGAATCGAAATTTCCACTTTTTTTCGATAATTATTGATATTCAGTCTCCAGAGAACATTTCTGCACTAGTTTGGTTCCAATCGGGCAAAAAACCAGGGACTAGTTCGCAAAAGTAGATTTTTGACAAAATTCAAAATGGCGGAAAATCTATCATGGCGGAAATGAAATCGGAGATATACGTTTTGTTCGTCAGGCGTCCAGCTTTCCAATGATATAAGACACTTGAGTCTACGACATACGGTCTAGGAGTTATGAGCAGTTTCGCGCTTTTGGTTGTTATAGCGCCACCTATGGGCCAATCGGGGTCATAATCTCTGAACCTTTCCTCGATTTTTGTACTACCATCTGTCAAAGTTTCAAAGTTCCAGCTCTTACGGTTTGGGCTGCACGATGCGTTTTACGGCGGAATAATAATAATAATTAAAGCTGCAAGCAGCATTTATCGGGGTTCAAGCAGTTAAGGCCTTTAAGCACAAAAGCATCAAAAGTGATTAAGTTTTATTTAGCAAGCATGTAACTACTGACATAATAGATGGAAAAGACCATTTACAGGAAATACCATAGGAAATATATGGTTTTAAAGCTTTTTAGCAGTTATAGCGCCACCTATGGTCCGATCTCCATAAAAATTGGCATGCTTGTTAATGATGTTATGTCACATATGCTCACCAATTTTTGTGAAGTTCTGAGTTTTCATTTAGGATTTATAGGCTTTTTAGTGTTTTTTTGCCATGCCCCTTTTCTAAATGACCCTATTACAGCCATCTACATGCAAAAGTTCAACTTTTTTTTGATAATTATTGATCTAGAGTGTCCAGAGAATTGTCCTAGACTGGTCTGGTTTCGATCGGGCGAAAAACCTAGGACTAGTTTGCAAAAGTAGGTTTTTAACATAATTACGAATATTTAATAAACGGTTTAATTGACAGCATTAGTTCTTGAGGCAAAGTTGTTCAGCATGAGCAGATCTATCAGATGATATGCATTTTGTGACGATAAGTGTAACACCACGTGATTACAGAGCCATAAAACTCGTTAGCGCCAACTAGTGGCCGATTTCTTTCAAAACTCTTAGAGACCTCTAGGGCCATGAGTCGAACATGCCCATCGAGTTTCGTTCCGATCGGCCTCCGTTAACCTTGTCTAATAGGTGCTCAAATTTCATTGGTCGATGGCGGCCATGTTTTTCGAGATACGCCAATGTCCTCATAGACATACATGGTACCTTGGACCAAGACACTGCATACCAATTTTCAAGTCAATCGGACTAACGGTCACGTGGTCATAGCCGTTTTCATGTTTTTTTCATGTTATAGCGCCACCTAGTAATCAATCGTCGCGATTTTTTTACTGTGACCCCAGATTGAACTCATACACATGTGCACCAAGTTTGGTGAAGATATCTAATTTCATTCTCGAGTTATAGCCATTTTAGTAAAATAGGCTCCTCCCACAACATTAATTTATCACCCCCCGGCGATCAGGAATCGAAATTTCGACTTTTTTTCGATAATTATTGATATTCAGACTCCAGAGAACATTTCTGCACTGTTTTGGATCCAATTGGACAAAAAACCTAGGACTAGTTCGCAAAAGTAGGTTTTTAACTAAATTCAAAATGGCGGACAATTTGCATACAGGAAATGAAATCGGAGATATACGTTTTGACCTTCAGGTTTCCAGCTTTCCAGTGATATAAGACACTTGAGTCTACGTCATACGGTCTAGGAGTTATGAGCAGTTTCGCGCTTTTGGTTGCTATAGCGCCACCTATGGGCCAATTGGGGTCATATTCTCTGAACCTCTCCTCGATTTTTGTACTACCATCTGGCAAAGTTTCAAAGCTCCAGCTCTTACGGTTTGGGCTGCACGATGAGTTTTACGGCAGAAGAAAAATAATAATAATAATAATAATAATAATAATAATAATAATAAAAATCAGTACAATTACAATAGGGTTTCAGCACTTCGTGCTTGAACCCCTAATAATAATTAAAGCTGCAAGCAGCATTTATCGGGGTTCAAGCATTTAAGGCCTTTAAGGCCTTTAAGCTCACAAGCATCAAAAGACATTAAGTTTTATTTAGCAAGCATTTAACAACTGTCATCATAGATGAAAAAGTCAATTTACAGCCAATACAGGCAGTTTACCATAGGAAATAAATGGTTTTAAAGCGTTTTTACAGTTATAGCACCTTTTTGCCTGAGTCTTCTTACAGTCTTGCCTGATCTCCACCACTTTTATTAGTAGTACTCAAAGTGTGCCCATATATATGTGTCAAATTTGTTGTAAATATGTAATTTTGATAAGGAGTTTAGACAATTATATTCAGTGGCGTAACCAGTCAACACTGGGCCCTTAAGTATGATGACGCAATTAATGATATTGATGACGCAATGTCTGCAAGTAGGCTACCATGAATAGGGCAGGATATGATCATACACAGCATATAAGAGATGAGATGACTAACAAAATCAGGAGTAGCCTCAAAAAAAAAAAAAAAAAAAAAACATGGTGTCAGCGCACGATAACACATTGTTAGGCCTAGGTCCAAATACATAAAAAAGATGCTCTCTTACATTATAGTGGGATTTTCCGGGCTTTCCTATGTGCAACTGCAAAGTTGTCGATTAGATCAGGATTGTGAGCATGGGCATTCTCAATTGACCCTTCGCATGGAGTTTGAATGACAGGCGATCTGACTAATCATAATCCGCCATTTTGTCCAACAAAGCAGTCAGGAGAGTTAGTAGATTAACATTGGAGGATTTCAATTTGAAAAACAAAGTGTACTGACGTCATAGCACTTTAAAACAACATTCCTTATATGTTCATTTATGTTTATTTTAATGCTATAAATTAACTAGAAGGAAGAGATGATCGGTTCACGAGCAGCTTTAACTGAGCCTCGAGTCTACAGCGATCTGTCAGACACATTAAAGAGTCACAAAACGGTATTTATTGTTTAAATGTCTCTAAAAAATGACTACATTTGAAAGGTGAGACTTTGTTTCATATCAAAAGTACTTGTCTGTCAGCGCGCAGTATCCTCTCTGATCCGCAGTGTATTTTTCACTGCGTGAGAACTTGGTGTGGTGTGAGAGTGGCGTCGCTTGTCAGACATAGCAACAGTAACTAAAGTGGGCGGGTCTTTGCAAACAGTCATTGACAGTATAGAGCTGGTAAGTCCCGCCCCTTCCGCTAACCCCACTGGACCTCTAGGTTGAAAAATCGTCAATGCAAGTGAATGTGAGAAAATAATTATTTTCTGGTCTCGTTTGAATTTTGGCATGAATGTGAACATATGTTGTCTGTGAATTTTTAATATAATTTTTCGTGTGAAGAATGCTACAATTTAGCGGGTAGAAGTTTGATACGGTTAGACTTTGTGTGAGAGCACTTTGTGGACTACAACTAGTTTTTACATCAGATGGGAATCTGAAGAAAGAACAACCCATTTGGTTTGAATGGTGACATTTGGGTACAAAACACACAGGCATCTCGATCTGTCTCCATAGATTATTGCAGCATTAGCACCGTGATTTGACAAGTGGAAGGAAAAATGTGTTATCGGGTGACGTCACATAGGCGACATGTAGTCTTTCTCATTATGTCTTTTCCACAACTGCTAGCCAAAGAATCATACAATATACTGTCAAACTCGTAACATGAAAAATTATATAAAAAATTCACAGACAACGTATGTTCACATTCATGGCACAATTCAAACTGGACCGGAAAAGAATTATTTTCTTACATTCACTTGCATTGACGATTTTTCAACCTAGAGGTCCAGTGGGGTTTTACGGATGGGCGGGACTTACTAGCTCTACGGACAGGGATTCGCCAGTCCCAATTTAAAACAAATTTCATCACAATCCATCAATTGTTCGTTTCAAACATGTGAGAGCATCAAAATGATCCATGGGTGAAATTGATTGGATATAATTTTTTTTTTGTCAGTCCCTATCATAATTTTAACATTTTGGTGTTATTGTTTAGCTTTTTTTTTTTTTTTTTGTCTTGATCGGACTAACGGCTTTGAAGATAACCACAATTTTTTAAAGCTCTAAATGACACTTACAAAAACCATAAGGCGAAACCAAGGGGCAACATTCTCATCTGAAAAATGAAGCCTACCCGGAAGTGCGAAAAACTGCAATACATCGAAAATCTGCTAGGGGAAGGTCCCAAAAGGGAGCAAATGTCCATAGCCCCCATGTTAAAATGTCCGTTTTCACAGCATAAATTCATGTTTTTACAGGTTGGTCCCATGGACTTTTATTGTATTTTTCGATAGGTTCCGAGTGCCTGACAATGGCGAGGGTAGTGAATTTTTTTCTAACTCGTTAGTTTAGATAGTATTTAGATATAAAATGTATGACAAATAAGGGCGTGGTTAACTTTGATTGACAGCTTGATTGACAGCTTAGGCTGCGCCAAGGAGAATGACAACATAAGAAGCGCCATTTTTTAACACAGTTGAAATATAATACTACGGTTTCTGTATCATGAAATGTAGTTTTAAGAGTTTTTCAGGCGAGAATGTAGTTGTTTAAAGCTCAAATCTGTGGTTTATTTAAAGATTTATGAAAATTTTATCCAGTTGTGAGATCCAGCGATGATGACCGGGCGCTCGGCGCATGTACCCTGCCTGGAACAGCTTTTCCTCGGCTAGTCGTTCGCCGCTGACCCTGGGGTCTCTGTAGTGGTTAAACATGAGATATAATTCATCTTGTCTATATCCAACGGGCGATTTTTGGTTTCGTGAAACTATAATTTGTTCCCTGGCCAATCGTTTTTGCTGAGGGGAAGTTTCATAACTTTATAAACTATTTAACTTTACTGTTGTATTGTTAGACTAGATCGAGCGCTGACTTTGTGTGTTTGACTGAATTGTTTGCTTTATTTGTATAACTTCTTATACCTTTTACTTATACTTTTATAATGGCTAATATTGACACAACTGAAATTTAACAAAAAGAGACTGGGTTGAGTTTTGTCATTTTAAATTTTAACACAACGAAGATGATCTATATGTTGTTTACTGCAAAATCTGTTGTTTAGTACAAATGCACATATTGCCTGGACCATATTAAAATGTTTAATATTTTTATATTATATTTAAAATGAAAAGAGGCAGGTTTGTGTTTTATATTTAGTTTTTTTTATAAATATGCAAACTATGTGCAGTGAATATAATCAATACGCGTTGCCTGAACCACATTTGTGTGGCTATAATATTAAGATTTCTTTAAATGAAAACGAAAAGAGTTAGTATGGTGTTTTATAACATATTTCGTTGCCTAAAATATACACAGAGATAACCGGAGTAGCAGAGCGAGCTGAGTGACGCACGCTGCGTCAGAAGGTGGGCGGGGTTAGGATTTCCCAAGATTTTCCAAGATGGCGCCGCCCATACCCCCCATAAAAGGCTTCAAAACCGTTCTGCAGAAAGTCTATGGGTGACGTCACAGACGCTTTGTCCATATTTTTTACAGTCTATGGGCGAAACCTGTCATGTTTGGTATTGTTGGACTCGGCAAGGATTCAGGAGTCTTAGGAGGTCACTCCTGTGAAAAAACACTGGCTTGAAACTTCTAAGGCTCCTTCAAGGCATTGTGCCAATGACGTATACTGAGTTTTTTGAGATACACCAATGTTCTCATAGACTATCATGGCACCCTGGACAAAGACACTGCGTGCCAAATTTTCAGTAGACTAACAGTTGGGTGCGCTTATAGCAATTGTTATGATTTTTTTCACTGTTATAGCGCCACCAAGTGGCCAATTGTCACGATTTTTTTCATGTCAACTCAGATTGAGCTTATGAACGTGTCCCAAGTTTAGCGAAAATATCTCTTTCCGCTCACAAGTTATAACCATTTTATAGTGCCACCAAGTGGCCAATTGTCATGATTTTTTTCACGTGACCTCAGAATGAGCTCATGAACATGTGTCCCAAGTTTTGCGAAAATATCTCTTTCCGTTCACAAGTTATAACCGTTTTATAGTGCCACCAAGTGGACAATTGTTGGCATTTTTTTCAAGTGATCTCAGATTGAGCTCAGGAAGATGTATCCCAAGTTTAGCAAAAAAATCTCTTTCTGTTCACAATTTATAACCGTTTTAGTAAAAGTGGCCCTGGTGCCATCAAATATTTTGGTTCCCCTTATCGACCGTTAATTGAAATTTTGAATTTTTGGGATGATTACTGATTGTCAGCCTCCAGAGAATATTCTTGCAGTGGTTTGGTTCCGATCGGGCGAAAAACCTAGGAGAAGTTCGCAAAAATAGGTTTTTCAAAAAAATGCAATTTACTCAAAATTGGCGCCTGAAGGGCGAGCAAATCGGAGATAGCCATTTTGTCCGCCTTGAGCCAAGGATTCCAACGATATAAGACACTTGATCCTGGGACAAACGGTCTAAGAGATATGAGCGATTTTGAACTTTTGGTTGCTGTAGCGCCACCTATGGGCCAATCGGGGTCATACTCTGATAGGTTGTCCCCAAATTGAGGCCTACCATCTGGCCAGGTTTCAAGTCTCTAGGCCTTACGGTTTGTCCTGCGCGATGCGTTTTACGAATCCTTACAATTACAATAGGGTTTCAGCATTTCATGCTTGAACCCCTAATAAGAATGAAGGCTTTTTGCCAGTTATAGCGCCACCTATGGTCCGATCTCCATGAAACTCTGCATGCTTCCTCACCATGTTCTGACACATATGCTCATCAATTTTGGTGAAGTTCTGAGTTTTCCTTTGGGATTTATAGGCTTTTGAGCGTATTTTGCCACGCCCCTTTACTAAATGACCCTGTTACAGCCACGCAAATGCCAAAGTTCAACTTTTTTTTGATAATTATTGATCTAGAGAGTCCAGAGAATTGTCCTAGACTGGTTTGGTTCCGATCGGGCGAAAAACCAGGGACTAGTTCGCAAAAGTAGGTTATGGACAAAAGTCAACATAGCAGAAAATTTTCCCTGCCTTCATCCAAATCGGAGATAGCCATTTTGTCCGCCTTGAGCCAAGGATTCCAACGATATAAGACACTTGATCCTGGGACAAACGGTCTAAGAGATATGAGCGATTTTGAACTTTTGGTTGCTGTAGCGCCACCTATGGGCCAATCGGGGTCATACTCTGATAGGTTGTCCCCAAATTGAGGCCTACCATCTGGCCAGGTTTCAAGTCTCTAGGCCTTACGGTTTGTCCTGCGCGATGCGTTTTACGAATCCTTACAATTACAATAGGGTTTCAGCATTTCATGCTTGAACCCCTAATAAAAATCAGCACAATTACAATAGGGTTTCAGCACTTCGTGCTTGAACCCCTAATAATTAAAGCTGCAAGCAGCATTTATCGGGGTTCAAGCAGTTAAGGCCGTTAAGGACTTTAAGCACAAAAGCATCAAAAGTTATAAAGTTTTATTTAGCAAGCATGACATCATAGATGGAAAAGACCATGTTCTAGCATGATTTACCATGATATGCCACATTCTAGCATGATTTACCATAGTTTATCATGATTTACCATGGTTTACCATGATTTACCTTGTTCTAGCATAGTTTACCATGAATTTATCTCAGTTTACCTTGATTTACCATGTTCTAGCATGATTTACCATGATATACCACATTCTAGCAAGATTTACCAAAGTTTATCATGATTTACCCTGTTCTAGCATAGTTTACCATGAATTTATCTTAGTTTACCTTAATTTACCATGTTCTAGCATGATTTACCATGATATACCACATTCTAGCATGATTTACCATAGTTTATCATGATTTACCATGGTTTACCATGATTTACCCTGTTCTAGCATGATTTACCATGATATATCACGTTCTAGAATGATTTACCAGGATTCTAGCATGATTTACCTTGATACACCACATTCTAGTATGATTTACTATGATTTACCATGTTTCTAGCGTGATTTACCATGATTTACCACATTACTAGCAATTATGTGAAGTGTCAGTGCAAATGAAGTGATAAACACTGTCAAAATATGATTTTGTTATAATAGTTATTGTTATATAAGTGATTTGCACAAAGCACATGTGAAAAGACTTCATAAGTAGAATGGCCAGCAGAGGGCACTAGAAGACCACTTATTGGCTCAGTTTCACTTTAAATTTCATTATTTTTACCAGTTTTCTGCACTAAATCAAATCAGTTTTTCCATGTTAACTCAATAATGCATGCTTACACACACACACACACACACACACACACACACACACACACACACACACACACACACACACACACACACACAAGACAAATGTTGTTGTTGTTTTTTCAATGCTATTGGGATATGTCATAATGAAAATATATTTGAATGGTCTATAAACATTTCACAAAGTCTTTGTAAGCTATTAATCAGAAGATTCAGAATTTATTCAGAAACCTAAGACTACACAAACACATTATGTTGTAGATACAGACATTTGAACTATATGATGTGATCAAACTGTCAATACTAATACTTTAACGGATGGATTTTGACTAAATGTAATTGTAATTGTAAATGTTAAAATAGTGATTTTATAAATTTTAAACAGCAGGGGGCAGTAAAATACAACTTATTGGCTTAATATGCCATTATATTCATATAATTTTCACCTTTTTAACTGTTATAGAGGCAAATTTTGTCCGATCGGTCTGAAAATTTTCATGCATGTTCAGAGTGATATTTCACTGGCTTTTTAAGAAGGTCTGAGTCATTCATTAAAGAGATATAGGCTTTCGGGGACACTTGGTAAAGGCTACATTTTGAAGTGAACCTATTATAACTATCCAAATGAAGTAGTTCAACTTTTTCTGACAATTATTGACCTAGTGAGTCCAGAGAATTGTATTGCACTAGTTTTGAACATTATGATATGAAAATTATATGATCAGAGATGGAAAAGACCTTTTACAGCCAATACAGGCAGTTTACCATAGGAAATATATGGTTTTAAAGCTTTTTAACAGTTATAGCGCCACCTATGGTCCGATCTCCATAAAATTTGGCATGCTTGTTAATGATGTTATGTCACATATGCTCACCGATTTTTGTGAAGTTCTGAGTTTTTATTTAGGATTTATAGGATATTTAATGTATTTTTCCACGCCCATTTTATAAATGACCCTATTAGAGCCATCCAAATGCAAAATTTCAACTTTTTTTTGATAGTTTTTGATCTAGAGAGTCCAGAGAATTGTCCTAGACTGGTCTGGTTCCGATCGGGTGAAAAACCTAGGACTAGTTCGCAAAAGTAGGTTTTTAACATGTTTGCGAATATTTAATGAATGGTTTGATTGACAGCAATGGTTCTTGAGGCAAAGTTGTTCAGGATGAGGAGATCTATCAAATGATATACATATTGTGTGGATATTTGTAACACCACGTGATTACAGAGCCGTAAAACTCGTTAGCGCCAACTAGTGGCCGATTTCTTTCAAAATTCTTACAGACCTCTAGGGCCTTGAGTCGAACATGCCCATCGAGTTTCGTTCCGATCGGTCTCCGTTAACCTTGTCTAATAGGTGCTCAAACTTCATTGGCCGATGGCGGCCATGTTTTTTGAGATACGCCAATGTCCTCATACACATACATGGCACCTTGGACCAAGACACTGCATACCAATTTTCAAGTCAATCGGACTAACGGTCAGGTGGTTATAGCCTGTTTTATGTTTTTTTCATGTTATAGCGCCACCATGAGGCCAATCGTCGCGATTTTTTTACTGTGACCTCAGATTGACCTCTTACACATGTGTACCAAGTTTGGTGAAGATACCTCATTTACTTCTGGAGTTATAGCCATTTTAGTAAAATAGGCCCCGCCCACAACGTACGTTTTGGCGGCCCTTAGCGTCCGTGAATCGAAATTTCAACTTTTTTTCGATAGTTTTTGATATTCAGACTCTAGAGAACATTTCTGCACTGGTTTGGTTCCGATCGGGCGAAAAACCTAGGACTAGTTCGCAAAAGTATGTTTTTGACAAAATTCAAAATGGCGGAAAATCTATCATGGCGGAAATGAAATCGGAGATATACGTTTTGTTCGTCAGGCGTCCAGCTTTCCAATGATATAAGACACTTGAGTCTACGTCATACGGTCTAGTAGTTATGAGCAGTTTTGCGCTTTTGGTTGCTATAGCGCCACCTATGGGCCAATCGGGGTCATACTTTTATAGGTTCTCCCCAAATTGAGGACTACCATTTGGCCAAGTTTCAAGGTTCCAGCTCTTACGGTTTGGTCTGCACAATGCGTTTTAGGGGAAAATAATAATAATAATAATAATAATAATAATAAAAATCAGTACAATTACAATAGGGTTTCAGCACTTTGTGCTTGAACCCCTAATAAAAATCAGTACAATTACAATAGGGTTTCAGCACTTCGTGCTTGAACCCCTAAAAATCAGCACAATTACAATAGGGTTTCAGCACTTCGTGCTTGAACCCCTAATAATAATAAAAATCAGTACAATTACAATAGGTGTTCAGCACTTCGTGCTTGAACCCCTAATAAAAATCAGCACAATTACAATAGGGTTTCAGCACTTCGTGCTTGAACCCCTAATAATAAAAATCAGCACAATTACAATAGGGTTTCAGCACTTCGTGCTTGAACCCCTAATAATAATAATAATAATTAAAGCTGCAAGCAGCATTTAGCGGGGTTCAAGCATTTAGGGTCTTTAAGCACATAAGGCAGTTTAGTGAGTTGTCTGAGTTTTCGTTTAGGATTTACAGGCTTTTGAGTGTTTTTTTGCCATACACATTTTCTAAATGATCCTATTATGGCTACCCAATGGGTAAAGTTTAAGTTTTTTATATAATTATTGATCTAGAGCTTCCAGAGAATTGTACTGCACTGGTATATTTCCGATCGGGTGAAAAACATAGGACTAGTTTGCAAAAGTAGGTTTTTAACGTAATCGCAAGTATTTAATGAACAAATTAATTGACAGCAGTAGTTTTTGAGGCAAAGTTGTTCAGTATGAGGAGATCTATCAAATGACACGCATCACGTGATTACAGAGCAGTAAAACCTGTTAGCGCCAACTAGTGGCTGATTTCTTTCAAAATTCTTACAGACCTCTAGGGCCACGAGTCGAACATGCCCACCGAGTTTCGTTCCAATCGGCCTTCGTTAACCTTGTCTAAGAGGTGCACAAACTTTATTGGCCGATGGCGGCATAGACATACATGGCACCTTGGACCAAGACACTGCATACCAATTTTAAAGTCAATCGAACTAATGGTCAGGTGGTTATAGCCCTTTTCATGTTTTTGTGATGTTATGGCCTGATCTCCATTTTAAATAATTATTTTAAAGGTGCTGTAGAATGCATTGATATATTTTAAATTGTTCTCTGATATCTCTGAAACAGAAATGTCTTCAACAGTCAAGTAGTGGATAAAATCACTAATGTTACTTTCTGCTTGCGGTAGGGGTTGTAATGGAAATATAACATTAGTTGGAACTGCCCCCTTCTTGAGTATCAAACGATGAGCGAAACCTGCTTGATATTGTCCCAGGTTAGAAAAACTGTCTGGGGTAAAATGGGCAGAGCAAACTAACAGCTTTGAATTAAAATGGTGAGGTATCCTGTTGTAAACATCAACCATGCCTGTTGACAGTTCTCTTTTGTGGGAAGGGAATGAAAAGTTCTCAAATCCGCAGCACAGCCTCAGACATAACATTTATATCCATGATCTGCCATTTTCACTATTGTCCTTGCTTGCTTCTTCACAACACCTGCAGATCTTCTGATGATTCGGCTGTGCAGGTCCACATTAACACTGCCTGGCCTAGAACATGGACTGGAAAATGCAAATTTGGGGGGTATAAATATTAATGATCCTGACTCCAACGTCACAGTCGGTGTTATGGTGGGATTCACTCATTTTTCAGCGGCCTTTTGCAAACAGGAGATTTACACATGAAGGAGGAAACAATGGTGTTTGAGGCTCACGGTATGTCAGTTCCATGTCCAGAACTCTTATCATTCAACTATGCCAAGATAAATACAGTTTTCAATTGTATGGCACCTTTAAAATAGATGATTAGTAATATAATGCTTACTTGGAGTCTGAAATGGCTTTAACAAAAGAAGAAAAATATTCTTAGATTTCTGTTCATTCTAATCATGTACAAATAAAGTAGCACAGTAAGATTACATTTATTTGAATGCATTAGTGAGTGTGTGATTGTGCTGTGTGTGCAGCGTGTCAATACTAAAAGTGAAGGTGTAGTTGATATCTTTGGTGATAATATCTGTAGTAATCATAAAAAAACAATTAAGAAATAAAGAATTAAAATTACAAATAATATTCTATTAAGATATGAGTTACAATAACATGATTTGCAATAGTAATTATATCAATAATATATGCACAATACACACAGATTAGACTATCAGGTCTGTGTTTTACAAAAACATTAGTATTGCAGCCAGTGTGAGTCTGTGGGATTTATAAACAGACAAAATATGATTTGAAATGTTATTTTAATGATTTTATTAAGTTTAAAAAATATTTCAAATGGAAAAAAAATGAAAAATAATAATTTTAGTGAGCAGAATGAACCAATGAGTGTTCTTCTTCTGGTGGTTAAAATGTAAATGAAAACAATAATACTTAAACAATAATACTTAATACATGCTTGAACACACACATGCACACACATTTTGTTGTAGATGTAGATATTTAAAATAAAAGATAGGTAACAAAATGATAATTGCAAATCTCCTCTGTATAACACCATTTTCAGATTTCAAATTAATCACTGAGAGGCAGAATTGTTCAAACTGAGAGCTCAGTAAAAATGAAGTGATAAACTTTGACAAAACATGACTGTGTTATAATAGGTGATTTTCATGCAAGTAATTTGATATAGTCCAAAAACTAATGCAAAAGCACAGATGAAAATATTTTATTAAGTAGAATGTCCTGCAGAGGGCAGTAGAAGACCACTAATTGACTCACTTTCATTTGAAAGACTTTTTTTATCCACCAGTAAAACAAAGCAGTTTCTCCATGTTCTTTCCATTAAGCATGCTTACACACACAGACACACACACAAACACACACACACACACAAAGACAAATATGTTTTCAATGTTTTTAGGATGTGATATTGTGAAAATATCTTCATCTCCTCATCTTGAACAACTTTGCCTCAAGAATCACTAATGTCAATCAAACCGTTCATAATCATAATAAAAAAAAAAATATATACAAATATCATAATAAAAAAAAAACATCATAATAAAAAAGATTGCTTCTTAAAGCATTTGTTTATTTCCCAATACTGAAGCGAATTAAAAGATCATGCGTAATCCTGCTGCTCCCTCTAGTGGACAACAGTGGTATTATAGCTTACATTTTACAGTTGAAGTGTTTGAATGAATGAATGGGAATTAGTTTTTTTACTTATATCTCAGGAACCAAAAGGCGAAAAATTCTGAAACTCAGAGCATATATAGTGCTTGAGGAGCCCTGTTGAATGAGACCATCAAGGTGTTTTTGGGCGATTGGGGCTGGGAGTTATGACTGTTATAAGGCATATCTGTTCGGGCTATTATCTCTGGAATGCCCAGGGCAAATAACACCACATTTGAATCGAAGCTAGCCAAGGACGCGCCCTTTCCAACGAGCTCTCACACAATGTTCGGGGTGGTCTGGGTCGGGAGTAATGGCCGCTCAAAATCGGGGGTCCCGCGGATTCGCGATGCGCGGGGGGCGCGCTCCCGAGGCCCGCGACGACACGTTTCGATCAAGAGCCCGGAGAGGTCCTCACCATCAAAATTTGAGCGCGCAACGACTTTCCGTTTTCGAGTTATGAATGAATTTGTATTCGGGGGCGTGGCTTAAATGCCGTTACTTTCGTTTCATTTCATTCATTTACTTTCGTCCATTTCCATATCTCAGTGTAACACAATTGTCAATAGTAATACTCAATAGATGAGTTTTGACAAAATGTGATTGTAAATGTTAAAATAATGATTTTATAAAGTCTAAATATGAATTTTATAACAATATTAGGGAGTAGTATGATGAAATGACAGCAGGGGGCAGTAAAATACCACTTATTGGCTTAATATGTCATTATATTCATATAAAATCACCTTTTGAAGAAGTTAAACTTTTTTTCTGATAATTATTGATCTAGAGAGTTCAGAGAATTGTGCTGCACTGGTTTTGAACATTATGATATGAACATTATATGATAGAAGACACCATTTACAGCAAATACAGGCAATTTACCATAGGAAATATATGGTTTTAAAGCGTTTTAACAGTTATAGCGCCAACTATGGTCCGCTCTCCATAAAATTTTCCATGCTTCTTAAGCAGGTTATGACACATATGCTCATCAATTTTCGTGAAGTTCTGAGTTTTCGTTTAGGATTTATAGGCTTTTGAGTGCATTTTACCACGGCCATTTTCTAAATGACCCTGTTAGCCATGCGAAAAATGCAAAAGTTCAACTTTTTTTTGATAATTATTGACCTAGAGAGTCCATAGAATTGTCCTAGACTGGTTTGTTTCCGATCGGGCGAAAAACCTAGGACTAGTTCGCAAAAGTAGGTTTTTAACATAATTACGAATATTTAATGAACGGTTTGATTGACAGCAATGGTTCTTGAGGCAAAGTTGTTCAACAAGAGGAGATCTATCAAATGGTATCCATTTTGTGACAATAAGTGTAACACCACGTGATTACAGAGCCATAAATCTCGTTAGCGCCAACTAGTGGCCGATTTCTTTTAAAATTCTTACAGACCTCTAGGGCCATGAGTAGAACATGGCCACCGAGTTTCGTTCCGATCGGCCTCCGTTAACCTTGTTTAATAGGTGCTCAAACTTCATTGGCCGATGGCGGCCATGTTTTTTTAGATACGCCAATGTCCTCATACACATACATGACACCTTGGACCAAGACACTGCATACCAATTTTCAAGTCAATCGGACTAAAGGTCAGGTGGTTAAAGCCTGTTTTAAGTTTTTTTCATATTATAGCGCCACCATGTGGCAAATCGCCGCGATTTTTTTACTGTTACCTCATATTGAGCTCATACATATGTGTACCGAGTTTGGTGAAGATACCTCATTTACTTCTGGAGTTATAGCCATTTTAGTAAAATAGGCCCCTCCCACAACGTACGTTTTGGCGCTCCTTAGCGTCCGTGAATCGAAATTTCAACTTTTTTTCGATAATTATTGATCTTCAGTTTCTAGAGAACATTTCTGCACTGGTTTGGTTCCGATCGGGCGAAAAACCAGGGACTAGTTCGCAAAAGTAGGTTTTTGACAAAATTCAAAATGGCAGAAAATCTATCATGGCGGAAATGAAATCGGAGATATACGTTTTGTTCGTCAGGCGTCCAGCTTTCCAATGATATAAGACACTTGAGTCTACGACATACGGTCTAGGAGTTCTGAGCAGTTTCGCGCTTTTGGTTGCTATAGCGCCACCTATGGGCCAATCGGGGTCATAATTTGATAACCTCTCCTCGATTTTTGTACTACCATCTGGCAAAGTTTCAAGGTTCCAGCTCTTACGGTTTGGGCTGCACGATGCGTTTTACGGCAGAAGAAAAATAATAATAAAAATCAGGACAATTACAATAGGGTTTCAGCACTTCGTGCTTGAACCCCTAATTATAATAATAATTAAAGCTGCAAGCAGCATTTATCGGGGTTCAAGCAGTTAAGGCCTTTAAGGCATTTAAGCACAAAAGCATCAAAAGTTATTAAGATTTATTTAGCAAGCATGTAACCACTGACATAATAGATGGAAAAGACCATTTACAGCCAATACAGGCAATTTGCCATGGGATATATATGGTTTTAAAGCTTTTTAACAGTTATAGCGCCACCTATGCTCCGATCTCCATAGAATTGTTTACTGTGACCTCAAATTGAACCCATACACATGTGTACTGAGTTTGGTGAAGATATCTCATTTACTTCTTGAGTTATAGCCATTTGAGTAAAATAGGCTCCTCCCACAACGATTTGCCACATTCTAGAATTATTTAATATGATTCTAGCATGATTTACTATCATATACCATGTTCCAGAATGATTTATTAGGATTCTAGCATGATTTACCTTGATACACCTCATTTCAGTATTATTTACTATGATTTACAATGTTTCTAGCATGATTAACCACATTACTAGCAAATATGTGAAGTGTCAGTGCAAATGAGGTGATGAACACTGACAAAATATTATTGTGTTATAATAGTTAGTTATATACGTGATTTTTAGTGTGTGTCCAAGTATGAATGCAAAAGCACATGTAAAATATTTCATTATTAAGTAGAATGGCCAGCAGAGGGCAGTAGAAGACCACTTATTGGCTCACTTTCACTTTAAACCAGTTTTCTGCACTAAAGCAAACCAGTTTTTCCATGTTAACTCAATGCATGCTTACACACACACACACACACACACACACACACACACACACACACACACACACACAACACACACACACACACACACACACACACACACACACACACACACACACACACACACACACACACACACACACACACACACACACACACATACACACACAGCATAGTTAACCGTGATTTACCATGATATACCACGTTCTAGTATTATTTACCAGGAGATAAACGACAATCTAGTATTATTTACTTTGATTTACCATGTTTCTAGCCTGATTTATCACATTACTAGCAATTATTTGAAGTGTCAGTGCAAATAAAGTGATTAACACTGACAAAATATGATTGTGTTATAATAGTTATTGCTATATAAGTGATTTTTTTTGTGTGTATTCAAGTATGAATGCAAGCACATGTTGAAATATTTCATTAATAAGTAGAATGGCCAGCAGAGGGCAGTAGAAGACCACTTATTGGCTCACTTTCACTTTAAACCAGTTTTCTGCACTAAAGCAAACCAGTTTATCTATGTTAACTCAATGCATGCTTACACACACACACACACACACACACACACACACACACACACACACACACACAGAGCATAGTTAACCATGATTTACCATGATTTACCACATTACTAGCAATTATTTGAAGTGTCAGTGCAAATAAAGTGATTAACACTGACAAAATATGATTGTGTTATAATAGTTATTGCTATATAAGTGATTTTTAGTGTGTATTCAAGTATAAATGCAAGCACATGTGGAAAAATTTAATTAATAAGTAGAATGGCCAGCAGAGGGCAGTAGAAGACCACTTATTGGCTCACTTTCACTTTAAACCTCATGATTTTGACCAGTTTTCTGCACTAAAGCAAACCAGTGTTTCCATGTTAACTCAATAATGCATAATTGCTACATATGCTACACACAATAATGCTACACACACACACACACACACACACACACACACACAAATGTTTCAGTGATATTGGTGTCACATTCACCTTCATCACATTCACCTTCTGTCTTCATCACATTCACCATCTGTCGTCATCACCTGCACCTGCTCCTCATCACCCTCCTCATCATCACCTGCTCCTCATCATCATAACCGTCACCTGTTGTCCTTGTCTTGATCTGTGTATTTAAGTTCCCCTCTCATCCATTATCATTGTCGGTTATTGTTTGTGCACTAGCACTCTGTTATGTTTGTTTTCATGTTGGAAAATAAAACCTTTGTTATATTTGTACCACACACACACACACACACACACACACACACACACACACACACACACACACACACACACACACACACACCATCATTTATCATGATTTACCATGGCTGATACCAATACCAATATGAGAAAATGACTATTTTAAACAGCAGGGGGCAGTAAAATACCACTTATTGGCTTAACATGCCATTAAATCATATCATTTTCACCTTTTTAACTGTTATAGAGGCAAATTTTGTCCGATCTGTCTGAAAATTTTCATGCTTGTTCAGGGTGATATTTCACACGTTCTGACTTGTTTTTAAGAAGGTCTGAGCATTGATTAAAGAGATATAGGCTTTCGGGGACACTTGGTAAAGGCCAGATTTTGAAGTGAACCTATTATAGCTATCCAAATGAAGTAGTTCAACTTTTTCTGACAATTATTGATCTAGTGAGTCCAGAGAATTGTATTGCACTAGTTTTGAACATTATGATATGAAAATTATATGATCAGACATGGAAAAGACCATTTACAGCCAATACAGGCAGTTTACCATAGGAAATATATGGTTTTAAAGCTTTTTAACAGTTATAGCGCCAACTATTGTCCAATCTCCATAAAATTTTGCAAGCTTGTTTGTGATGTTATGACACATATGCTCACCAATTTTTGTGAAGTTCTGAGTTTTCATTTAGGATTTATAGGCTTTTGAGTGTATTTTGCCACACCCATTTTATAAATGACCCTATTACAGCCATACAAATACAAAAGTTCAACTTTTTTTTGATAATTATTGATCTAGAGAGTCCATAGAATTGTCCTAGACTGGTCTGGTTCCGATCGGGCAAAAAACCAGGGACTAGTTCGCAAAAGTAGGTTTTTAACATATTCATGAATATTTAATGAACGGTTTGATTGACAGCAATGGTTCTAGAGGCAAAGTTGTTCAGCATGAGCAGATCTATCAAATGATATGCATTTTGTGACAATATATCTAACACCACGTGATTACAGAGCCATAAAACTCGTTAGCGCCAACTAGTGGCCGATTTCTTTCAAAATTCTTACAGACCTCTAGGGCCATGAGTCGAACATGCCCACCGAGTTTCGTTCCGATCGGCCTCCGTTAACCTTGTCTAATAGGTGCTCAACTTCATTGGCCAATGGCGGCCATGTTTTTTGAGATACACCAATGTCCTCATAGACATACATGGCACCTTGGACCAAGACACTGCATACCAATTTTCAAGTCAATCGGACTAACGGTCAGGTGGTTATAGCCTGTTTTATGTTTTTTTCATGTTATAGCGCCACCATGTGGCCAATCGCCGCGATTTTTTTACCGTGTCCTCAGATTGACCTCTTACATATGTGTACCAAGTTTGTTGAAAATACCTCATTTACTTCTGGAGTTATAGCCATTTTAGTAAAATAGGCTCCGCCCACAACGTTAATTTTGCGCCCCCTAGCGACCCTGAATCGAAATTTCAACTTTTTTTCGATAATTATTGATCTTCAGTCTCCAGAGAACAATTCTGCACTGGTTTGGTTCCGATCGAGCAAAAAACCAGGGACTAGTTCGCAAAAGTAGGTTTTCGACAAAATTCAAAATGGCGGAAAATCTATCATGACGGAAATGAAATCGGAGATATACGTTTTGTTCGTCAGACGACCAGCTTTCCAATGATATAAGACACTTGTGTCTACGACATACGGTCCAGGAGTTATGACCACTTTCGCGCTTTTGGTTGTTATAGCGCCACCTATGGGCCAATCGAGGTCATAATTTGATAACCTCTCCTCGATTTTTGTACTACCATCTGGCAAAGTTTCAAAGCTCTAGCCCTTACGGTTTGGGCTGCACGATGCGTTTTACGGCAGAATAATAATAATAATAATAATAATTAAAGCTGCAAGCAGCATTTATCGGGGTTCAAGCATTTAAGGCCTTTAGGCACATAAGCATTTAAGACATTAAGATTTATTTAGAAAGCTTTTAACCACTGAAATAATAGATGGAAAAGTCCATTTACAGCCAATACAGGCAATTTACCATAGGAAATATGTGTTTTTTAAAGCTTTTTAACAGTTATAGCACCATCTATAGTCCGATCTCCATGAAATTTTGCATGCTTGTTAATGATGTTATGGCACATAAGCTCACCAATTTTCGTGAAGTTCTGAGTTTTTGTTTAGGATTTATAGGCTTTTGAGTGCATTTTGCCACGCCCATTTTCTTTATGACCCAATATACCCATGCGAAAAATGCAAAAGTTCAACTTTTTTTTGATAATTATTGATCTTGAGAGTCCATAGAATTGTCCTAGACTCGTTTGGTTCTGATCGGGCGAAAAACCTAGGACTAGTTCGCAAAAGTAGGTTTTTAACATAATTACGAATATTTAATGAACGGTTTGATTGACAGCAATGGTTCTTGAGGCAAAGTTGTTCAACAAGAGGAGATCTATCAAATGGTATGCATTTTGTGACAATAAGTGTAACACCACGTGATTACAGAGCCATAAAACTCGTTAGCGCCAACTAGTGGCCGATTTCTTTTAAAATTCTTACAGACCTCTAGGGCCATGAGTCGAACATGCCCACCGAGTTTCGTTCCGATAGGCCTCCGTTAACCTTGTCTAATAGGTGCTCAAACTTCATTGGCCGATGGCGGCCATGTTTTTTGAGATACACCAATGTCCTCATAGACATACATGGCACCTTGGACCAAGACACTGCATACCAATTTTCAAGTCAATCGGACTAACGGTCAGGTGGTTATAGCCTGTTTTATGTTTTTTTCATGTTATAGCGCCACCATGTGACCAATCGCCGCGATTTTTTTACCGTGACCTCATATTGACGTCTTACACATGTGTACCAGGTTTGGTTAAAATACCTCTTTTACTTCTGGAGTTATAGCCATTTTAGTAAAATAGGCTCCTCCCACAACGTTAATTTTGCACCCCCTAGCGACCGTGAATCGAAATTTCAACTTTTTTTGATAATTATTGATATTCAGACTCCAGAGAACAATTCTGCACTGGTTTGGTTCCGATCGGGCAAAAAACCAGGGACTAGTTCGCAAAAGTAGATTTTCGACAAAATTCAAAATGGCGGAAAATCTATCATGGCGGAAATAAAATCGGAGATATACGTTTTGTTCGTCAGGCGTCCAGCTTTCCAATGATATAAGACACTTGAGTCTATGACTTACGGTCTAGGAGTTATGAGCAGTTTCGCGCTTTTGGTTGCTATAGCGCCACCTATGGGCCAATCGGGGTCATAATTTGATAACCTCTCCTCGATTTTTGTACTACCATATGGCAAAGTTTCAAAGCTCTAGCCCTTACGGTTTGGGCTGCACGATGCGTTTTACGGCAGAATAATAATAATAATAATAATTAAAGCTGCAAGCAGCATTTATCGGGGTTCAAGCAGTTAAGGCCTTTAAGCACAAAAGCATCAAAAGTGATTAAGTTTTATTTAGCAAGCATGTAACTACTGACATAATAGATGGAAAAGACCATTTACAGGAAATACCATAGGAAATATATGGTTTTAAAGCTTTTTAGCAGTTATAGCGCCACCTATGGTCCGATCTCCATAAAAATTGGCATGCTTGTTAATGATGTTATGTCACATATGCTCACCAATTTTTGTGAAGTTCTGAGTTTTCATTTAGGATTTATAGGCTTTTTAGTGTTTTTTTGCCATGCCCCTTTTCTAAATGACCCTATTACAGCCATCTACATGCAAAAGTTCAACTTTTTTTTGATAATTATTGATCTAGAGTGTCCAGAGAATTGTCCTAGACTGGTCTGGTTTCGATCGGGCGAAAAACCTAGGACTAGTTTGCAAAAGTAGGTTTTTAACATAATTACGAATATTTAATAAACGGTTTAATTGACAGCATTAGTTCTTGAGGCAAAGTTGTTCAGCATGAGCAGATCTATCAGATGATATGCATTTTGTCACGATAAGTGTAACACCACGTGATTACAGAGCCATAAAACTCGTTAGCGCCAACTAGTGGCCGATTTCTTTCAAAACTCTTAGAGACCTCTAGGGCCATGAGTCGAACATGCCCATCGAGTTTCGTTCCGATCGGCCTCCGTTAACCTTGTCTAATAGGTGCTCAAATTTCATTGGTCGATGGCGGCCATGTTTTTCGAGATACGCCAATGTCCTCATAGACATACATGGTACCTTGGACCAAGACACTGCATACCAATTTTCAAGTCAATCGGACTAACGGTCACGTGGTCATAGCCGTTTTCATGTTTTTTTCATGTTATAGCGCCACCTAGTAATCAATCGTCGCGATTTTTTTACTGTGACCCCAGATTGAACTCATACACATGTGCACCAAGTTTGGTGAAGATATCTAATTTCATTCTCGAGTTATAGCCATTTTAGTAAAATAGGCTCCTCCCACAACATTAATTTATCACCCCCCGGCGATCAGGAATCGAAATTTCGACTTTTTTTCGATAATTATTGATATTCAGACTCCAGAGAACATTTCTGCACTGTTTTGGATCCAATTGGACAAAAAACCTAGGACTAGTTCGCAAAAGTAGGTTTTTAACTAAATTCAAAATGGCGGACAATTTGCATACAGGAAATGAAATCGGAGATATACGTTTTGACCTTCAGGTGTCCAGCTTTCCAGTGATATAAGACACTTGAGTCTACGTCATACGGTCTAGGAGTTATGAGCAGTTTCGCGCTTTTGGTTGCTATAGCGCCACCTATGGGCCAATTGGGGTCATATTCTCTGAACCTCTCCTCGATTTTTGTACTACCATCTGGCAAAGTTTCAAAGCTCCAGCTCTTACGGTTTGGGCTGCACGATGAGTTTTACGGCAGAAGAAAAATAATAATAATAATAATAATAATAATAATAATAATAATAAAAATCAGTACAATTACAATAGGGTTTCAGCACTTCGTGCTTGAACCCCTAATTAAAGCTGCAAGCAGCATTTATCGGGGTTCAAGCATTTAAGGCCTTTAGGCACATAAGCATTTAAGACATTAAGATTTATTTAGAAAGCTTTTAACCACTGAAATAATAGATGGAAAAGTCCATTTACAGCCAATACAGGCAATTTACCATAGGAAATATGTGTTTTTTAAAGCTTTTTAACAGTTATAGCACCATCTATAGTCCGATCTCCATGAAATTTTGCATGCTTGTTAATGATGTTATGGCACATAAGCTCACCAATTTTCGTGAAGTTCTGAGTTTTTGTTTAGGATTTATAGGCTTTTGAGTGCATTTTGCCACGCCCATTTTCTTTATGACCCAATATACCCATGCGAAAAATGCAAAAGTTCAACTTTTTTTTGATAATTATTGATCTTGAGAGTCCATAGAATTGTCCTAGACTCGTTTGGTTCTGATCGGGCGAAAAACCTAGGACTAGTTCGCAAAAGTAGGTTTTTAACATAATTACGAATATTTAATGAACGGTTTGATTGACAGCAATGGTTCTTGAGGCAAAGTTGTTCAACAAGAGGAGATCTATCAAATGGTATGCATTTTGTGACAATAAGTGTAACACCACGTGATTACAGAGCCATAAAACTCGTTAGCGCCAACTAGTGGCCGATTTCTTTTAAAATTCTTACAGACCTCTAGGGCCATGAGTCGAACATGCCCACCGAGTTTCGTTCCGATAGGCCTCCGTTAACCTTGTCTAATAGGTGCTCAAACTTCATTGGCCGATGGCGGCCATGTTTTTTGAGATACACCAATGTCCTCATAGACATACATGGCACCTTGGACCAAGACACTGCATACCAATTTTCAAGTCAATCGGACTAACGGTCAGGTGGTTATAGCCTGTTTTATGTTTTTTTCATGTTATAGCGCCACCATGTGACCAATCGCCGCGATTTTTTTACCGTGACCTCATATTGACGTCTTACACATGTGTACCAGGTTTGGTTAAAATACCTCTTTTACTTCTGGAGTTATAGCCATTTTAGTAAAATAGGCTCCTCCCACAACGTTAATTTTGCACCCCCTAGCGACCGTGAATCGAAATTTCAACTTTTTTTTGATAATTATTGATATTCAGACTCCAGAGAACAATTCTGCACTGGTTTGGTTCCGATCGGGCAAAAAACCAGGGACTAGTTCGCAAAAGTAGATTTTCGACAAAATTCAAAATGGCGGAAAATCTATCATGGCGGAAATAAAATCGGAGATATACGTTTTGTTCGTCAGGCGTCCAGCTTTCCAATGATATAAGACACTTGAGTCTATGACTTACGGTCTAGGAGTTATGAGCAGTTTCGCGCTTTTGGTTGCTATAGCGCCACCTATGGGCCAATCGGGGTCATAATTTGATAACCTCTCCTCGATTTTTGTACTACCATATGGCAAAGTTTCAAAGCTCTAGCCCTTACGGTTTGGGCTGCACGATGCGTTTTACGGCAGAATAATAATAATAATAATAATTAAAGCTGCAAGCAGCATTTATCGGGGTTCAAGCATTTAAGGCCTTTAGGCACATAAGCATTTAAGACATTAAGATTTATTTAGAAAGCTTTTAACCACTGAAATAATAGATGGAAAAGTCCATTTACAGCCAATACAGGCAATTTACCATAGGAAATATGTGTTTTTTAAAGCTTTTTAACAGTTATAGCACCATCTATAGTCCGATCTCCATGAAATTTTGCATGCTTGTTAATGATGTTATGGCACATAAGCTCACCAATTTTCGTGAAGTTCTGAGTTTTCGTTTAGGATTTATAGGCTTTTGAGTGCATTTTGCCACGCCCATTTTCTTTATGACCCAATATACCCATGCGAAAAATGCAAAAGTTCAACTTTTTTTTGATAATTATTGATCTTGAGAGTCCATAGAATTGTCCTAGACTCGTTTGGTTCTGATCGGGCGAAAAACCTAGGACTAGTTCGCAAAAGTAGGTTTTTAACATAATTACGAATATTTAATGAACGGTTTGATTGACAGCAATGGTTCTTGAGGCAAAGTTGTTCAACAAGAGGAGATCTATCAAATGGTATGCATTTTGTGACAATAAGTGTAACACCACGTGATTACAGAGCCATAAAACTCGTTAGCGCCAACTAGTGGCCGATTTCTTTTAAAATTCTTACAGACCTCTAGGGCCATGAGTCGAACATGCCCACCGAGTTTCGTTCCGATAGGCCTCCGTTAACCTTGTCTAATAGGTGCTCAAACTTCATTGGCCGATGGCGGCCATGTTTTTTGAGATACACCAATGTCCTCATAGACATACATGGCACCTTGGACCAAGACACTGCATACCAATTTTCAAGTCAATCGGACTAACGGTCAGGTGGTTATAGCCTGTTTTATGTTTTTTTCATGTTATAGCGCCACCATGTGACCAATCGCCGCGATTTTTTTACCGTGACCTCATATTGACGTCTTACACATGTGTACCAGGTTTGGTTAAAATACCTCTTTTACTTCTGGAGTTATAGCCATTTTAGTAAAATAGGCTCCTCCCACAACGTTAATTTTGCACCCCCTAGCGACCGTGAATCGAAATTTCAACTTTTTTTTGATAATTATTGATATTCAGACTCCAGAGAACAATTCTGCACTGGTTTGGTTCCGATCGGGCAAAAAACCAGGGACTAGTTCGCAAAAGTAGATTTTCGACAAAATTCAAAATGGCGGAAAATCTATCATGGCGGAAATAAAATCGGAGATATACGTTTTGTTCGTCAGGCGTCCAGCTTTCGAATGATATAAGACACTTGAGTCTATGACTTACGGTCTAGGAGTTATGAGCAGTTTCGCGCTTTTGGTTGCTATAGCGCCACCTATGGGCCAATCGGGGTCATAATTTGATAACCTCTCCTCGATTTTTGTACTACCATATGGCAAAGTTTCAAAGCTCTAGCCCTTACGGTTTGGGCTGCACGATGCGTTTTACGGCAGAATAATAATAATAATAATAATAATAAAAATCAGCACAATTACAATAGGGTTTCAGCACTTCGTGCTTGAACCCCTAATAATAAAAATCAGCACAATTACAATAGGGTTTCAGCACTTCGTGCTTGAACCCCTAATAAAAATCAGTACAATTACAATAGGGTTTCAGCACTTCGTGCTTGAACCCCTAATTAAAGCTGCAAGCAGCATTTATCGGGGTTCAAGCATTTAAGGCCTTTAAGCACATAAGCATTTAAGACATTAAGATTTATTTAGAAAGCTTTTAACCACTGAAATAATAGATGAAAAAGTCCATTTACAGCCAATACAGGCAATTTACCATAGGAAATATGTGTTTTTTAAAGCTTTTTAACAGTTATAGCACCATCTATAGTCCGATCTCCATGAAATTTTGCATGCTTGTTAATGATGTTATGGCACATAAGCTCACCAATTTTCGTGAAGTTCTGAGTTTTCGTTTAGGATTTATAGGCTTTTGAGTGCATTTTGCCACGCCCATTTTCTTTATGACCCAATATACCCATGCGAAAAATGCAAAAGTTCAACTTTTTTTTGATAATTATTGATCTTGAGAGTCCATAGAATTGTCCTAGACTCGTTTGGTTCTGATCGGGCGAAAAACCTAGGACTAGTTCGCAAAAGTAGGTTTTTAACATAATTACAAATATTTAATGAACGGTTTGATTGACAGCAATGGTTCTTGAGGCAAAGTTGTTCAACAAGAGGAGATCTATCAAATGGTATGCATTTTGTGACAATAAGTGTAACACCACGTGATTACAGAGCCATAAAACTCGTTAGCGCCAACTAGTGGCCGATTTCTTTTAAAATTCTTACAGACCTCTAGGGCCATGAGTCGAACATGCCCACCGAGTTTCGTTCCGATAGGCCTCCGTTAACCTTGTCTAATAGGTGCTCAAACTTCATTGGCCGATGGCGGCCATGTTTTTTGAGATACACCAATGTCCTCATAGAAATACATGGCACCTTGGACCAAGACACTGCATACCAATTTTCAAGTCAATCGGACTAACGGTCAGGTGGTTATAGCCTGTTTTATGTTTTTTTCATGTTATAGCGCCACCATGTGGCCAATCGCCGCGATTTTTTTACCGTGACCTCATATTGACGTCTTACACATGTGTACCAGGTTTGGTTAAAATACCTCTTTTACTTCTGGAGTTATAGCCATTTTAGTAAAATAGGCTCCTCCCACAACGTTAATTTTGCACCCCCTAGCGACCGTGAATCGAAATTTCAACTTTTTTTTGATAATTATTGATATTCAGACTCCAGAGAACAATTCTGCACTGGTTTGGTTCCGATCGGGCAAAAAACCAGGGACTAGTTCGCAAAAGTAGATTTTCAACAAAATTCAAAATGGCGGAAAATCTATCATGGCGGAAATAAAATCGGAGATATACGTTTTGTTCGTCAGGCGTCCAGCTTTCCAATGATATAAGACACTTGAGTCTATGACTTACGGTCTAGGAGTTATGAGCAGTTTCGCGCTTTTGGTTGCTATAGCGCCACCTATGGGCCAATCGGGGTCATAATTTGATAACCTCTCCTCGATTTTTGTACTACCATATGGCAAAGTTTCAAAGCTCTAGCCCTTACGGTTTGGGCTGCACGATGCGTTTTACGGCAGAATAATAATAATAATAATAATAATAATAATAATTAAAGCTGCAAGCAGCATTTATCGGGGTTCAAGCAGTTAAGGCCGTTAAGGACTTTAAGCACAAAAGCATCAAAAGTTATAAAGTTTTATTTAGCAAGCATGACATCATAGATGGAAAAGACCATGTTCTAGCATGATTTACCATGATATGCCACATTCTAGCATGATTTACCATAGTTTATCATGATTTACCATGGTTTACCATGATTTACCTTGTTCTAGCATAGTTTACCATGAATTTATCTCAGTTTACCTTGATTTACCATGTTCTAGCATGATTTACCATGATATACCACATTCTAGCAAGATTTACCAAAGTTTATCATGATTTACCCTGTTCTAGCATAGTTTACCATGAATATATCTTAGTTTACCTTAATTTACCATGTTCTAGCATGATTTACCATGATATACCACATTCTAGCATGATTTACCATAGTTTATCATGATTTATCATGGTTTACCATGATTTACCCTGTTCTAGCATGATTTACCATGATATATCACGTTCTAGAATGATTTACCAGGATTCTAGCATGATTTACCTTGATACACCACATTCTAGTATGATTTACTATGATTTACCATGTTTCTAGCGTGATTTACCATGATTTACCACATTACTAGCAATTATGTGAAGTGTCAGTGCAAATGAAGTGATAAACACTGTCAAAATATGATTTTGTTATAATAGTTATTGTTATATAAGTGATTTGCACAAAGCACATGTGAAAAGACTTCATAAGTAGAATGGCCAGCAGAGGGCACTAGAAGACCACTTATTGGCTCAGTTTCACTTTAAATTTCATTATTTTTACCAGTTTTCTGCACTAAATCAAATCAGTTTTTCCATGTTAACTCAATAATGCATGCTTACACACACACACACACACACACACACACACACACACACACACACACACACACACACACACACACACACACACACACACACACACACAAAGACAAATGTTGTTGTTGTTTTTTTAATGCTATTGGGATATGTCATAATGAAAATATATTTGAATGGTCTATAAACATTTCACAAAGTCTTTGTAAGCTATTAATCAGAAGATTCAGAATTTATTCAGAAACCTAAGACTACACAAACACATTATGTTGTAGATACAGACATCTGAACTATATGATGTGATCAAACTGTCAATACTAATACTTTAACGGATGGATTTTGACTAAATGTAATTGTAATTGTAAATGTTAAAATAGTGATTTTATAAATTTTAAACAGCAGGGGGCAGTAAAATACAACTTATTGGCTTAATATGCCATTATATTCATATAATTTTCACCTTTTTAACTGTTATAGAGGCAAATTTTGTCCGATCGGTCTGAAAATTTTCATGCATGTTCAGAGTGATATTTCACTGGCTTTTTAAGAAGGTCTGAGTCATTCATTAAAGAGATATAGGCTTTCGGGGACACTTGGTAAAGGCTACATTTTGAAGTGAACCTATTATAACTATCCAAATGAAGTAGTTCAACTTTTTCTGACAATTATTGACCTAGTGAGTCCAGAGAATTGTATTGCACTAGTTTTGAACATTATGATATGAAAATTATATGATCAGAGATGGAAAAGACCTTTTACAGCCAATACAGGCAGTTTACCATAGGAAATATATGGTTTTAAAGCTTTTTAACAGTTATAGCGCCACCTATGGTCCGATCTCCATAAAATTTGGCATGCTTGTTAATGATGTTATGTCACATATGCTCACCGATTTTTGTGAAGTTCTGAGTTTTTATTTAGGATTTATAGGATATTTAATGTATTTTGCCACGCCCATTTTATAAATGACCCTATTAGAGCCATCCAAATGCAAAATTTCAACTTTTTTTTGATAGTTTTTGATCTAGAGAGTCCAGAGAATTGTCCTAGACTGGTCTGGTTCCGATCGGGTGAAAAACCTAGGACTAGTTCGCAAAAGTAGGTTTTTAACATGTTTGCGAATATTTAATGAATGGTTTGATTGACAGCAATGGTTCTTGAGGCAAAGTTGTTCAGGATGAGGAGATCTATCAAATGATATACATATTGTGTGGATATTTGTAACACCACGTGATTACAGAGCCGTAAAACTCGTTAGCGCCAACTAGTGGCCGATTTCTTTCAAAATTCTTACAGACCTCTAGGGCCTTGAGTCGAACATGCCCATCGAGTTTCGTTCCGATCGGTCTCCGTTAACCTTGTCTAATAGGTGCTCAAACTTCATTGGCCGATGGCGGCCATGTTTTTTGAGATACGCCAATGTCCTCATACACATACATGGCACCTTGGACCAAGACACTGCATACCAATTTTCAAGTCAATCGGACTAACGGTCAGGTGGTTATAGCCTGTTTTATGTTTTTTTCATGTTATAGCGCCACCATGAGGCCAATCGTCGCGATTTTTTTACTGTGACCTCAGATTGACCTCTTACACATGTGTACCAAGTTTGGTGAAGATACCTCATTTACTTCTGGAGTTATAGCCATTTTAGTAAAATAGGCCCCGCCCACAACGTACGTTTTGGCGGCCCTTAGCGTCCGTGAATCGAAATTTCAACTTTTTTTCGATAGTTTTTGATATTCAGACTCTAGAGAACATTTCTGCACTGGTTTGGTTCCGATCGGGCGAAAAACCTAGGACTAGTTCGCAAAAGTATGTTTTTGACAAAATTCAAAATGGCGGAAAATCTATCATGGCGGAAATGAAATCGGAGATATACGTTTTGTTCGTCAGGTGTCCAGCTTTCCAATGATATAAGACACTTGAGTCTACGTCATACGGTCTAGTAGTTATGAGCAGTTTTGCGCTTTTGGTTGCTATAGCGCCACCTATGGGCCAATCGGGGTCATACTTTTATAGGTTCTCCCCAAATTGAGGACTACCATTTGGCCAAGTTTCAAGGTTCCAGCTCTTACGGTTTGGTCTGCACAATGCGTTTTAGGGGAAAATAATAATAATAATAATAATTAAAGCTGCAAGCAGCATTTATCGGGGTTCAAGCAGTTAAGGCCTTTAAGGCATTTAAGCACAAAAGCATCAAAAGTTATTAAGATTCATTTAGCAAGCATGTAACCACTGACATAATAGATGGAAAAGACCATTTACAGCCAATACAGGCAATTTGCCATGGGATATATATGGTTTTAAAGCTTTTTAACAGTTATAGCGCCACCTATGGTCCGATCTCCATAAAATTGTTTACTGTGACCTCAAATTGAACCCATACACATGTGTACTGAGTTTGGTGAAGATATCTCATTTACTTCTTGAGTTATAGCCATTTGAGTAAAATAGGCACCTCCCACGACGATTTGCCACATTCTAGAATTATTTAATATGATTCTAGCATGATTTACTATCATATACCATGTTCCAGAATGATTTATTAGGATTCTAGCATGATTTACCTTGATACACCTCATTTCAGTATTATTTACTATGATTTACAATGTTTCTAGCATGATTAACCACATTACTAGCAATTATGTGAAGTGTCAGTGCAAATGAGGTGATGAACACTGACAAAATATTATTGTGTTATAATAGTTAGTTATATACGTGATTTTTAGTGTGTGTCCAAGTATGAATGCAAAAGCACATGTAAAATATTTCATTATTAAGTAGAATGGCCAGCAGAGGGCACTAGAAGACCACTTATTGGCTCACTTTCACTTTAAACCAGTTTTCTGCACTAAAGCAAACCAGTTTTTCCATGTTAACTCAATGCATGCTTACACACACACACACACACACACACACACACACACACACACACACACACACACACACACACACACACATACACACACACACACACACATACACACACAGCATAGTTAACCATGATTTACCATGATATACCACGTTGTAGTATTATTTACCAGGAGATAAACGACAATCTAGTATTATTTACTTTGATTTACCATGTTTCTAGCCTGATTTATCACATTACTAGCAATTATTTGAAGTGTCAGTGCAAATAAAGTGATTAACACTGACAAAATATGATTGTGTTATAATAGTTATTGCTATATAATTGATTTTTTTTAGTGTGTATTCAAGTATGAATGCAAGCACATGTTGAAATATTTCATTAATAAGTAGAATGGCCAGCAGAGGGCAGTAGAAGACCACTTATTGGCTCACTTTCACTTTAAACCAGTTTTCTGCACTAAAGCAAACCAGTTTATCCATGTTAACTCAATGCATGCTTACACACACACACACACACACACACACACACACACACACACACACACACACACACACACACACACACACACAGCATAGTTAACCATGATTTACCATGATTTACCACATTACTAGCAATTATTTGAAGTGTCAGTGCAAATAAAGTGATTAACACTGACAAAATATGATTGTGTTATAATAGTTATTGCTATATAAGTGATTTTTAGTGTGTATTCAAGTATAAATGCAAGCACATGTGGAAAAATTTAATTAATAAGTAGAATGGCCAGCAGAGGGCAGTAGAAGACCACTTATTGGCTCACTTTCACTTTAAACCTCATGATTTTGACCAGTTTTCTGCACTAAAGCAAACCAGTGTTTCCATGTTAACTCAATAATGCATACTTGCTACATATGCTACACACAATAATGCTACACACACACACACACACACACACACACACACACACACACACACACACACACACACACACACACACACACACACACACAAATGTTTCAGTGATATTGGTGTCACATTCACCTTCATCACATTCACCTTCTGTCTTCATCACATTCACCATCTGTCGTCATCACCTGCACCTGCTCCTCATCACCCTCCTCATCATCACCTGCTCCTCATCATCATAACCGTCACCTGTTGTCCTTGTCTTGATCTGTGTATTTAAGTTCCCCTCTCATCCATTATCATTGTCGGTTATTGTTTGTGCACTAGCACTCTGTTATGTTTGTTTTCATGTTGGAAAATAAAACCTTTGTTATATTTGTACCACACACACACACACACACACACACACACACACACACACACACACCATCATTTATCATGATTTACCATGGCTGATACCAATACCAATATGAGAAAATGACTATTTTAAACAGCAGGGGGCAGTAAAATACCACTTATTGGCTTAACATGCCATTAATTCATATCATTTTCACCTTTTTAACTGTTATAGAGGCAAATTTTGTCCGATCTGTCTGAAAATTTTCATGCTTGTTCAGGGTGATATTTCACACGTTCTGACTTGTTTTTAAGAAGGTCTGAGCATTGATTAAAGAGATATAGGCTTTCGGGGACACTTGGTAAAGGCCAGATTTTGAAGTGAACCTATTATAGCTATCCAAATGAAGTAGTTCAACTTTCTGACAATTATTGATCTAGTGAGTCCAGAGAATTGTATTGCACTAGTTTTTTAACATTATGATATGAAAATTATATGATCAGAGATGGAAAAGACCATTTACAGCCAATACAGGCAGTTTACCATAGGAAATATATGATTTTAAAGCTTTTTAACAGTTATAGCGCCACCTATCGTCCGATCTCCATAGAATTTTTCATGCTTGTTAATGATGTTATGTCACATATGCTGACCAATTTTTGTGAAGTTCTGAGTTTTTATTTAGGATTTATAGGCTTTTTAATGTATTTTGACACGCCCATTTTATAAATTACCCTATTACAGCCATCCAAATGCAAAAGTACAACTTTTTTTTGATAATTATTGATCTAGAGAGTCCAGAGAATTGTCCTAGACTGGTCTGGTTCCGATCGGGCAAAAAACCTAGGACTAGTTCGCAAAAGTAGGTTTTAGACATATTCATGAATATTTAATGAACGGTTTGATTGACAGAAATGGTTCTTGAGGCAAAGTTGTTCAGCATGAGCAGATATATCAAATGATATGCTTTTTGTGACGATAAGTGTAACACCACGTGATTACAGAGCCATAAAACTCGTTAGCGCCAACTAGTGGCCGATTTCTTTCAAAATTCTTACAGACCTCTAGGGCCATGAGTCGAACATGCCCATCGAGTTTCGTTCCGATCGGCCTCCGTTAACCTTGTCTAATAGGTGCTCAACTTCATTGGCCAATGGCGGCCATGTTTTTTGAGATACGCCAATGTCCTCATAGACATACATGGCACCTTGGACCAAGACACTGCATACCAATTTTCAAGTCAATCGGACTAACGGTCAGGTGGTTATAGCCCTTTTCATGTTTTTTTCATGTTATAGCGCCACCTAGTGTTCAATCGTCGCGATTTTTTTACTGTGACCCCAGAATGAACCCATACACATGTGTACCGAGTTTGGTGAAGCTATCTTATTTACTTTTTAAGTTATAGCCATTTTAGTAAAATAGGCTCCTCCCACAACGATTATTTTGCGCCCCCTAGCGTCCATGAATCGAAATTTCAACATTTTTTCGATAATTATTGATCTTCAGACTCCAGAGAACATTTCTGCACTGGTTTGGCTCCGATCGGGCAAAAAACCAGGGACTAGTTCGCAAAAGTAGATTTTCGACAAAATTCAAAATGGCGGAAAATCTATCATGACGGAAATCAAATCGGAGATATACGTTTTGTTCGTCAGGCGTCCAGCTTTCCAATGATATAAGACACTTGAGTCTGCGACATACGGTCTAGGAGTTATGAGCAGTTTCGCGCTTTTGGTTGCTATAGCGCCACCTATGGGCCAATCGGGGTCATAATCTCTGAACCTCTCCTCGATTTTTGTACTACCATCTGGCAAAGTTTCAATGCTCTAGCCCTTACGGTTTGGGCTGCACGATGCGTTTTACGGCAGAATAATAATAATAATAATAATAATAAAAATCAGTACAATTACAATAGGGTTTCAGCACTTCGTGCTTGAACCCCTAATAATAATAATAAAAATCAGTACAATTACAATAGGGTTTCAGCACTTCGTGCTTGAACCCCTAATAATTAAAGCTGCAAGCAGCATTTATCGGGGTTCAAGCAGTTAAGGCCTTTAAGGCATTTAAGCACAAAAGCATCAAAAGTTATTAAGATTTATTTAGCAAGCATGTAACCACTGACATAATAGATGGAAAAGACCATTTACAGCCAATACAGGCAATTTGCCATGGGATATATATGGTTTTAAAGCTTTTTAACAGTTATAGCGCCACCTATGGTCCGATCTCCATAAAATTGTTTACTGTGACCTCAAATTGAACCCATACACATGTGTACTGAGTTTGGTGAAGATATCTCATTTACTTCTTGAGTTATAGCCATTTGAGTAAAATAGGCTCCTCCCACAACGATTTGCCACATTCTAGAATTATTTAATATGATTCTAGCATGATTTACTATCATATACCATGTTCCAGAATGATTTATTAGGATTCTAGCATGATTTACCTTGATACACCTCATTTCAGTATTATTTACTATGATTTACAATGTTTCTAGCATGATTAACCACATTACTAGCAATTATGTGAAGTGTCAGTGCAAATGAGGTGATGAACACTGACAAAATATTATTGTGTTATAATAGTTAGTTATATACGTGATTTTTAGTGTGTGTCCAAGTATGAATGCAAAACCACATGTAAAATATTTCATTATTAAGTAGAATGGCCAGCAGAGGGCACTAGAAGACCACTTATTGGCTCACTTTCACTTTAAACCAGTTTTCTGCACTAAAGCAAACCAGTTTTTCCATGTTAACTCAATGCATGCTTACACACACACACACACACACACACACACACACACACACACACACACACACACAGCATAGTTAACCATGATTTACCATGATATACCACGTTCTAGTATTATTTACCAGGAGATAAACGACAATCTAGTATTATTTACTTTGATTTACCATGTTTCTAGCCTGATTTATCACATTACTAGCAATTATTTGAAGTGTCAGTGCAAATAAAGTGATTAACACTGACAAAATATGATTGTGTTATAATAGTTATTGCTAAATAAGTGATTTTTTTAGTGTGTATTCAAGTATGAATGCAAGCACATGTTGAAATATTTCATTAATAAGTAGAATGGCCTGCAGAGGGCAGTAGAAGACCACTTATTGGCTCACTTTCACTTTAAACCAGTTTTCTGCACTAAAGCAAACCAGTTTATCCATGTTAACTCAATGCATGCTTACACACACACACACACACACACACACACACACACACACACACACACACACACACACACACACACACACACACACACACACACACACACACACAGCATAGTTAACCATGATTTACCACATTACTAGCAATTATTTGAAGTGTCAGTGCAAATAAAGTGATTAACACTGACAAAATATGATTGTGTTATAATAGTTATTGCTATATAAGTGATTTTTAGTGTGTATTCAAGTATAAATGCAAGCACAAGTGGAAAAATTTAATTAATAAGTAGAATGGCCAGCAGAGGGCAGTAGAAGACCACTTATTGGCTCACTTTCACTTTAAACCTCATGATTTTGACCAGTTTTCTGCACTAAAGCAAACCAGTGTTTCCATGTTAACTCAATAATGCATACTTGCTACATATGCTACACACAATAATGCTACACACACACACACACACACACACACACACACACACACACACACACACACACACACAAAAATGTTTCAGTGATATTGGTGTCACATTCACCTTCATCACATTCACCTTCTGTCTTCATCACATTCACCATCTGTCGTCATCACCTGCACCTGCTCCTCATCACCCTCCTCATCATCATCACCTGCTCCTCATCATCATAACCGTCACCTGTTGTCCTTGTCTTGATCTGTGTATTTAAGTTCCCCTCTCATCCATTATCATTGTCGGTTATTGTTTGTGCACTAGCACTCTGTTATGTTTGTTTTCATGTTGGAAAATAAAACCTTTGTTATATTTGTACCACACACACACACACACACACACACACACACACACACACACACACACACACACACACCATCATTTATCATGATTTACCATGGCTGATACCAATACCAATATGAGAAAATGACTATTTTAAACAGCAGGGGGCAGTAAAATACCACTTATTGGCTTAACATGCCATTAATTCATATCATTTTCACCTTTTTAACTGTTATAGAGGCAAATTTTGTCCGATCTGTCTGAAAATTTTCATGCTTGTTCAGAGTGATATTTCACACGTTCTGACTTGTTTTTAAGAAGGTCTGAGCATTGATTAAAGAGATATTGGCTTTCGGGGACACTTGGTAAAGGCCAGATTTTGAAGTGAACCTATTATAGCTATCCAAATGAAGTAGTTCAACTTTTTCTGACAATTATTGATCTAGTGAGTCCAGAGAATTGTATTGCACTAGTTTTGAACATTATGATGTGAAAATTATATGATCAGAGATGGAAAAGACCATTTACAGCCAATACAGGCAGTTTACCATAGGAAATATATGATTTTAAAGCTTTTTAACAGTTATAGCGCCACCTATCGTCCGATCTCCATAGAATTTTTCATGCTTGTTAATGATGTTATGTCACATATGCTGACCAATTTTTGTGAAGTTCTGAGTTTTTATTTAGGATTTATAGGCTTTTTAATGTATTTTGACACGCCCATTTTATAAATTACCCTATTACAGCCATCCAAATGCAAAAGTTCAACTTTTTTTTGATAATTATTGATCTAGAGAGTCCAGAGAATTGTCCTAGACTGGTCTGGTTCCAATCGGGCAAAAAACCTAGGGCTAGTTCGCAAAAGTAGGTTTTTAACATATTAATGAATAATTAATGAACAGTTTGATTGACAGCAATGGTTCTTGAGGCAAAGTTGTTCAGGATGAGGAGATCTATCAAATGATATGCATATTGTGTGGATATTTGTAACACCACGTGATTACAGAGCCGTAAAACTCGTTAGCGCCAACTAGTGGCCGATTTCTTTCAAAATTCTTACAGACCTTTAGGGCCATGAGCCGAACATGCCCATTGAGTTTCGTTCCGATCGGCCTCCGTTAACCTTGTCTAATAGGTGCTCAAACTTCGTTGGCCGATGGCGGCCATGTTTTTTGAGATACGCCAATGTCCTCATACACATACATGGCACCTTGGACCAAGACACTGCATACCAATTTTCAAGTCAATCGGACTAACGGTCAGGTGGTTATAGCCTGTTTTATGTTTTTTTCATTTTATAGCGCCACCATGAGGCCAATCGTCGCGATTTTTTTACTGTGACCCCAGATTGAACTCATACACATGTGTACCAAGTTTGGTGAAGATACCTCATTTACATCGGGAGTTATAGCCATTTTAGTAAAATAGGCCCCTCCCACAACGTACGTTTTGGCGCCCCTTAGCGACCGTGAATCGAAATTTCCACTTTTTTTCGATAATTATTGATATTCAGACTCCAGAGAACATTTCTGCACTGGTTTGGTTCCAATCGGGCAAAAAACCAGGGACTAGTTCGCAAAAGTAGGTTTTTGACAAAATTCAAAATGGCGGAAAATTTATCATGGCGGAAATGAAATCGGAGATATACGTTTTGTTCGTCAGGCATCCAGCTTTCCAATGATATAAGACACTTGAGTCTACGACATACGGTCTAGGAGTTATGAACAGTTTCGCGCTTTTGGTTGCTATAGCGCCACCTATGGGCCAATCGGGGTCATAATCTCTGAACCTTTCCTCGATTTTTGTACTACCATCTGTCAAAGTTTCAAAGTTCCAGCTCTTACGGTTTGGGCTGCACGATGCGTTTTACGGCGGAATAATAATAATAATAATAATTAAAGCTGCAAGCAGCATTTATCGGGGTTCAAGCATTTAAGGCCTTTAAGCACATAAGTATTTAAGACATTAAGTTTTATTTAGAAAGCTTTTAACCACTGAAATAATAGATGGAAAAGTCCATTTACAGCCAATACAGGCAATTTACCATAGGAAATATATGGTTTTCAAACCTTTTTAACAGTTATAGCGCCACCTATGGTCCGATCAACATGAAATTTGGCATGCTTGTTTAGAATATTATGGCACATATGCTCACCAATTTTCGTGAAGTTCTGAGTTTTCGTTTAGGATTTATAAGCTTTTGAGTGCATTTTGCCACGCCCATTTTCTTTATGACCCAATTATAGCCATACGAAAAATTCAAAAGTTCAACTTTTTTTCGATAATTATTGATCAGGAGAGTCCAGAGAATTGTCCTAGACTGGTCTGGTTCCAATCGGGCGAAAAACCAGGGACTAGTTCGCAAAAGTAGGTTTTTAACATATTCGCAAATAATTAATGAACGATTTGATTGACAGCAATGGTTCTTGAGGCAATGTTGTTCAGCATGAGCAGATCTATCAAATGATATGCATTTTGTGACAATAAGTGTAACACCACGTGATTACAGAGCCGTAAAACTCGTTAGCGCCAACTAGTGGCCGATTTCTTTCAAAATTCTTACAGACCTCTAGGGCTATGAGTTGAACATGCCCATCGAGTTTCGTTCCGATCGGCCTCCGTTAACCTTGTCTAATAGGTGCTCAAACTTCATTGGCCGATGGCGGCCATGTTTTTTGAGATACACCAATGTCCTCATAGACATACATGACACCTTGGGCCAAGACACTGCATACCAATTTTCAAGTCAATCGGACTAACGGTCAGGTGGTTAAAGCCTGTTTTATGTTTTTGTCATGTTATAGCGCCACCATGTGGCCAATCGCCGCGATTTTTTTACTGTGACCTCAGATTGACCTCTTACACATGTGTACCGAGGTTGGTGAAGATACCTCATTTACTTCTGGAGTTATAGCCATTTTAGTAAAATAGGCCCCTCCCACAACGTACGTTTTGGCGCCCCTTAGCGTCCGTGAATCGAAATTTCAACTTTTTTTCGATAATTATTGATATTCAGACTCCAGAGAACATTTCTGTACTGGTTTGGTTCCGATCGGGCGAAAAACCTAGGACTAGTTCGCAAAAGTAGGTTTTTGGCAAAATTCAAAATGGCGGAAAATCTATCATGGCGGAAATGAAATCGGAGATAAACGTTTTGTTCGTCAGGCATCCAGCTTTCCAATGATATAAGACACTTGAGTCTACGACATACGGTCTAGGAGTTCTGAGCAGTTTCGCACTTTTGGTCGCTGTAGCGCCACCTATGGGCCGATTTGGCTAAGTCCGTGTATCTGAGTAGCGAGCAATACTACTACCATTTGACCAAGTATCACGTCTCTAGGCCTTACGGTTTTGGCTGCACGATGCGTTTTAGGGAAGAATAATAATAATAATAAAAATCAGGGCAATTACAATAGGGTTTCAGCACTTCGTGCTTGAACCCCTAATAAAAATCAGCACAATTACAATAGGGTTTCAGCACTTCGTGCTTGAACCCCTAATAATAATAAAAATCAGCACAATTACAATAGGGTTTCAGCATTTCATGCTTGAACCCCTAATAAGAAGAGACGTTTTGGACAGTTATAGCGCCACCTATTGTCCGATCTTCACGAAACTTGGCATGCTTCTTCACCATGTTCTGACACATCTGCTCATCGATTTTTGTGAAGTTTGGGGTTTTCCCTTAGGTTGTATAGGCTTTTGAGTGTTTTTTTGTCCCACCCCTTTCCTAAATGACCCTGTTACAGCCAGGCCAATGCAAAAGTTCAACTTTTTTCCGATAATTATTGATCTAGAGACTCCAGAGAACTGTGCTAGACTGGTCTGGTTCCGATTGGGCCAAAAACCTAGGACTAGTTCGCAAAAGTAGGTTTTTCACTAAATTGCCCATAGAATTTTTTTTTTGCTCGTAGAGCAATTTGGAGATAGCCATTTTGTCCGTCTGGATCCAGGGATCACAGTGATGCTAAAATTGAGACTCTAGGACAAACTGTCTAGGAGTTATGAGCAATGTAGTAAATTTGGTCATTATAGCGCCACCTATGGGCCAATCGGGGTCATATTTTGATAGGTTCTCCCCAAATTGAGGACTACCATTTGGCCAAGTTTCAAGGTTCCAGCTCTTACGGTTTGGGCTGCACGATGCGTTTTAGGGCGGAATAATAATAATAATAATAATTAAAGCTGCAAGCAGCATTTATCGGGGTTCAAGCATTTAAGGCCTTTAGGCACATAAGCATTTAAGACATTAAGATTTATTTAGAAAGCTTTTAACCACTGAAATAATAGATGGAAAAGTCCATTTACAGCCAATACAGGCAATTTACCATAGGAAATATGTGTTTTTTAAAGCTTTTTAACAGTTATAGCACCATCTATAGTCCGATCTCCATGAAATTTTGCATGCTTGTTAATGATGTTATGGCACATAAGCTCACCAATTTTCGTGAAGTTCTGAGTTTTTGTTTAGGATTTATAGGCTTTTGATTGCATTTTGCCACGCCCATTTTCTTTATGACCCAATATACCCATGCGAAAAATGCAAAAGTTCAACTTTTTTTTGATAATTATTGATCTTGAGAGTCCATAGAATTGTCCTAGACTCGTTTGGTTCTGATCGGGCGAAAAACCTAGGACTAGTTCGCAAAAGTAGGTTTTTAACATAATTACGAATATTTAATGAACGGTTTGATTGACAGCAATGGTTCTTGAGGCAAAGTTGTTCAACAAGAGGAGATCTATCAAATGGTATGCATTTTGTGACAATAAGTGTAACACCACGTGATTACAGAGCCATAAAACTCGTTAGCGCCAACTAGTGGCCGATTTCTTTTAAAATTCTTACAGACCTCTAGGGCCATGAGTCGAACATGCCCACCGAGTTTCGTTCCGATAGGCCTCCGTTAACCTTGTCTAATAGGTGCTCAAACTTCATTGGCCGATGGCGGCCATGTTTTTTGAGATACACCAATGTCCTCATAGACATACATGGCACCTTGGACCAAGACACTGCATACCAATTTTCAAGTCAATCGGACTAACGGTCAGGTGGTTATAGCCTGTTTTATGTTTTTTTCATGTTATAGCGCCACCATGTGACCAATCGCCGCGATTTTTTTACCGTGACCTCATATTGACGTCTTACACATGTGTACCAGGTTTGGTTAAAATACCTCTTTTACTTCTGGAGTTATAGCCATTTTAGTAAAATAGGCTCCTCCCACAACGTTAATTTTGCACCCCCTAGCGACCGTGAATCGAAATTTCAACTTTTTTTTGATAATTATTGATATTCAGACTCCAGAGAACAATTCTGCACTGGTTTGGTTCCGATCGGGCAAAAAACCAGGGACTAGTTCGCAAAAGTAGATTTTCGACAAAATTCAAAATGGCGGAAAATCTATCATGGCGGAAATAAAATCGGAGATATACGTTTTGTTCGTCAGGCGTCCAGCTTTCCAATGATATAAGACACTTGAGTCTATGACTTACGGTCTAGGAGTTATGAGCAGTTTCGCGCTTTTGGTTGCTATAGCGCCACCTATGGGCCAATCGGGGTCATAATTTGATAACCTCTCCTCGATTTTTGTACTACCATATGGCAAAGTTTCAAAGCTCTAGCCCTTACGGTTTGGGCTGCACGATGCGTTTTACGGCAGAATAATAATAATAATAATAATAATTAAAGCTGCAAGCAGCATTTATCGGGGTTCAAGCAGTTAAGGCCTTTAAGGCATTTAAGCACAAAAGCATCAAAAGTTATTAAGATTTATTTAGCAAGCATGTAACCACTGACATAATAGATGGAAAAGACCATTTACAGCCAATACAGGCAATTTGCCATGGGATATATATGGTTTTAAAGCTTTTTAACAGTTATAGCGCCACCTATGCTCCGATCTCCATAGAATTGTTTACTGTGACCTCAAATTGAACCCATACACATGTGTACTGAGTTTGGTGAAGATATCTCATTTACTTCTTGAGTTATAGCCATTTGAGTAAAATAGGCTCCTCCCACAACGATTTGCCACATTCTAGAATTATTTAATATGATTCTAGCATGATTTACTATCATATACCATGTTCCAGAATGATTTATTAGGATTCTAGCATGATTTACCTTGATACACCTCATTTCAGTATTATTTACTATGATTTACAATGTTTCTAGCATGATTAACCACATTACTAGCAAATATGTGAAGTGTCAGTGCAAATGAGGTGATGAACACTAACAAAATATTATTGTGTTATAATAGTTAGTTATATACGTGATTTTTAGTGTGTGTCCAAGTATGAATGCAAAAGCACATGTAAAATATTTCATTATTAAGTAGAATGGCCAGCAGAGGGCAGTAGAAGACCACTTATTGGCTCACTTTCACTTTAAACCAGTTTTCTGCACTAAAGCAAACCAGTTTTTCCATGTTAACTCAATGCATGCTTACACACACACACACACACACACACACACACACACACACACACACACAAACACACACACACACACACACACACACACACACACACACACACACACACACACACACAAATACACACACAGCATAGTTAACCATGATTTACCATGATATACCACGTTCTAGTATTATTTACCAGGAGATAAACGACAATCTAGGATTATTTACTTTGATTTACCATGTTTCTAGCCTGATTTATCACATTACTAGCAATTATTTGAAGTGTCAGTGCAAATAAAGTGGTTAACACTGACAAAATATGATTGTGTTATAATAGTTATTGCTATATAAGTGATTTTTTTAGTGTGTATTCAAGTATGAATGCAAGCACATGTTGAAATATTTCATTAATAAGTAGAATGGCCAGCAGAGGGCAGTAGAAGACCACTTATTGGCTCACTTTCACTTTAAACCAGTTTTCTGCACTAAAGCAAACCAGTTTATCCATGTTAACTCAATGCATGCTTACACACACACACACACACACACACACACAGCATAGTTAACCATGATTTACCATGATTTACCACATTACTAGCAATTATTTGAAGTGTCAGTGCAAATAAAGTGATTAACACTGACAAAATATGATTATGTTATAATAGTTATTGCTATATAAGTGATTTTTAGTGTGTATTCAAGTATAAATGCAAGCACATGTGGAAAAATTTAATTAATAAGTAGAATGGCCAGCAGAGGGCAGTAGAAGACCACTTATTGGCTCACTTTCACTTTAAACCTCATGATTTTGACCAGTTTTCTGCACTAAAGCAAACCAGTGTTTCCATGTTAACTCAATAATGCATACTTGCTACATATGCTACACACAATAATGCTACACACACACACACACACACACACACACACACACACACACACACAAATGTTTCAGTGATATTGGTGTCACATTCACCTTCATCACATTCACCTTTTGTCTTCATCACATTCACCATCTGTCGTCATCACCTGCACCTGCTCCTCATCACCCTCCTCGTCATCACCTGCTCTTCATCATCATAACCGTCACCTGTTGTCCTTGTCTTGATCTGTGTATTTAAGTTCCCCTCTCATCCATTATCATTGTCGGTTATTGTTTGTGCACTAGCACTCTGTTATGTTTGTTTTCATGTTGGAAAATAAAACCTTTGTTATATTTGTACCACACACACACACACACACACACACACACACACACACACACACACACACACACACACACACACACACACACACACCATCATTTATCATGATTTACCATGGCTGATACCAATACCAATATGAGAAAATGACTATTTTAAACAGCAGGGGGCAGTAAAATACCACTTATTGGCTTAACATGCCATTAATTCATATCATTTTCACCTTTTTAACTGTTATAGAGGCAAATTTTGTCCGATCTGTCTGAAAATTTTCATGCTTGTTCAGGGTGATATTTCACACGTTCTGACTTGTTTTTAAGAAGGTCTGAGCATTGATTAAAGAGATATAGGCTTTCGGGGACACTTGGTAAAGGCCAGATTTTGAAGTGAACCTATTATAGCTATCCAAATGAAGTAGTTCAACTTTTTCTGACAATTATTGATCTAGTGAGTCCAGAGAATTGTATTGCACTAGTTTTGAACATTATGATATGAAAATTATATGATCAGAGATGGAAAAGACCATTTACAGCCAATACAGGCAGTTTACCATAGGAAATATATGATTTTAAAGCTTTTTAACAGTTATAGCGCCACCTATCGTCCGATCTCCATAGAATTTTTCATGCTTGTTAATGATGTTATGTCACATATGCTTACCAATTTTTGTGAAGTTCTGAGTTTTTATTTAGGATTTATAGGCTTTTTAATGTATTTTGACACGCCCATTTTATAAATTACCCTATTACAGCCATCCAAATGCAAAAGTTCAACTTTTTTTTGATAATTATTGATCTAGAGAGTCCAGAGAATTGTCCTAGACTGGTCTGGTTCCGATCGGGCAAAAAACCTAGGACTAGTTCGCAAAAGTAGGTTTTTAACATATTAATGAATAATTAATGAACAGTTTGATTGACAGCAATGGTTTTTGAGGCAAAGTTGTTCAGGATGAGGAGATCTATCAAATGATATGCATATTGTGTGGATATTTGTAACACCACGTGATTACAGAGCCGTAAAACTCGTTAGCGCCAACTAGTGGCCGATTTCTTTCAAAATTCTTACAGACCTTTAAGGCCATGAGCCGAACATGCCCATTGAGTTTCGTTCCGATCGGCCTCCGTTAACCTTGTCTAATAGGTGCTCAAACTTTGTTGGCCAATGGCGGCCATGTTTTTTGAGATACGCCAATGTCCTCATACACATACATGGCACCTTGGACCAAGACACTGCATACCAATTTTCAAGTCAATCGAACTAACGGTCAGGTGGTCATAGCCTGTTTTATGTTTTTTTCATTTTATAGCGCCACCATGAGGCCAATCGTCGCGATTTTTTTACTGTGACCCCAGAGTAAGCTCATACACATGTGTACCAAGTTTGGTGAAGATACCTCATTTACATCGGGAGTTATAGCCATTTTAGTAAAATAGGCCCCTCCCACAACGTACGTTTTGGCGCCCCTTAGCGACCGTGAATCGAAATTTCCACTTTTTTTCAATAATTATTGATATTCAGTCTCCAGAGAACATTTCTGCACTAGTTTGGTTCCAATCGGGCAAAAAACCAGGGACTAGTTCGCAAAAGTAGATTTTTGACAAAATTCAAAATGGCGGAAAATCTATCATGGCGGAAATGAAATCGGAGATATACGTTTTGTTCGTCAGGCGTCCAGCTTTCCAATGATATAAGACACTTGAGTCTACGACATACGGTCTAGGAGTTATGAGCAGGTTCGCGCTTTTGGTTGTTATAGCGCCACCTATGGGCCAATCGGGGTCATAATCTCTGAACCTTTCCTCGATTTTTGTACTACCATCTGTCAAAGTTTCAAAGTTCCAGCTCTTACGGTTTGGGCTGCACGATGCGTTTTACGGCAGAATAATAATAATAATAATTAAAGCTGCAAGCAGCATTTATCGGGGTTCAAGCAGTTAAGGCCTTTAAGGCATTTAAGCACAAAAGCATCAAAAGTTATTAAGATTTATTTAGCAAGCATGTAACCACTGACATAATAGATGGAAAAGACCATTTACAGCCAATACAGGCAATTTGCCATGGGATATATATGGTTTTAAAGCTTTTTAACAGTTATAGCGCCACCTATGCTCCGATCTCCATAGAATTGTTTACTGTGACCTCAAATTGAACCCATACACATGTGTACTGAGTTTGGTGAAGATATCTCATTTACTTCTTGAGTTATAGCCATTTGAGTAAAATAGGCTCCTCCCACAACGATTTGCCACATTCTAGAATTATTTAATATGATTCTAGCATGATTTACTATCATATACCATGTTCCAGAATGATTTATTAGGATTCTAGCATGATTTACCTTGATACACCTCATTTCAGTATTATTTACTATGATTTACAATGTTTCTAGCATGATTAACCACATTACTAGCAAATATGTGAAGTGTCAGTGCAAATGAGGTGATGAACACTGACAAAATATTATTGTGTTATAATAGTTAGTTATATACGTGATTTTTAGTGTGTGTCCAAGTATGAATGCAAAAGCACATGTAAAATATTTCATTATTAAGTAGAATGGCCAGCAGAGGGCAGTAGAAGACCACTTATTGGCTCACTTTCACTTTAAACCAGTTTTCTGCACTAAAGCAAACCAGTTTTTCCATGTTAACTCAATGCATGCTTACACACACACACACACACACACACACACACACACACACACACACACACACACACACACACACACACACACACACACACAAACACACACACACACACACACACACACACACACACACACAAACACACACACACACACACACACATACACACACAGCATAGTTAACCGTGATTTACCATGATATACCACGTTCTAGTATTATTTACCAGGAGATAAACGACAATCTAGTATTATTTACTTTGATTTACCATGTTTCTAGCCTGATTTATCACATTACTAGCAATTATTTGAAGTGTCAGTGCAAATAAAGTGATTAACACTGACAAAATATGATTGTGTTATAATAGTTATTGCTATATAAGTGATTTTTTTTTGTGTGTATTCAAGTATGAATGCAAGCACATGTTGAAATATTTCATTAATAAGTAGAATGGCCAGCAGAGGGCAGTAGAAGACCACTTATTGGCTCACTTTCACTTTAAACCAGTTTTCTGCACTAAAGCAAACCAGTTTATCTATGTTAACTCAATGCATGCTTACACACACACACACACACACACACACACACACACACACACACACACACACACACACACACACACACACAGAGCATAGTTAACCATGATTTACCATGATTTACCACATTACTAGCAATTATTTGAAGTGTCAGTGCAAATAAAGTGATTAACACTGACAAAATATGATTGTGTTATAATAGTTATTGCTATATAAGTGATTTTTAGTGTGTATTCAAGTATAAATGCAAGCACATGTGGAAAAATTTAATTAATAAGTAGAATGGCCAGCAGAGGGCAGTAGAAGACCACTTATTGGCTCACTTTCACTTTAAACCTCATGATTTTGACCAGTTTTCTGCACTAAAGCAAACCAGTGTTTCCATGTTAACTCAATAATGCATAATTGCTACATATGCTACACACAATAATGCTACACACACACACACACACACACACACACACACACACACACACACACACACACACACACACACAAATGTTTCAGTGATATTGGTGTCACATTCACCTTCATCACATTCACCTTCTGTCTTCATCACATTCACCATCTGTCGTCATCACCTGCACCTGCTCCTCATCACCCTCCTCATCATCACCTGCTCCTCATCATCATAACCGTCACCTGTTGTCCTTGTCTTGATCTGTGTATTTAAGTTCCCCTCTCATCCATTATCATTGTCGGTTATTGTTTGTGCACTAGCACTCTGTTATGTTTGTTTTCATGTTGGAAAATAAAACCTTTGTTATATTTGTACCACACACACACACACACACACACACACACACACACACACACACACACACACACACACACACACACACCATCATTTATCATGATTTACCATGGCTGATACCAATTCCAATATGAGAAAATGACTATTTTAAACAGCGGGGGGCAGTAAAATACCACTTATTGGCTTAACATGCCATTAATTCATATCATTTTCACCTTTTTAACTGTTATAGAGGCAAATTTTGTCCGATCTGTCTGTAAATTTTCATGCTTGTTCAGGGTGATATTTCACACGTTCTGACTTGTTTTTAAGAAGGTCTGAGCATTGATTAAAGAGATATAGGCTTTCGGGGACACTTGGTAAAGGCCAGATTTTGAAGTGAACCTATTATAGCTATCCAAATGAAGTAGTTCAACTTTTTCTGACAATTATTGATCTAGTGAGTCCAGAGAATTGTATTGCACTAGTTTTGAACATTATGATATGAAAATTATATGATCAGAGATGGAAAAGACCATTTACAGCCAATACAGGCAGTTTACCATAGGAAATATATGATTTTAAAGCTTTTTAACAGTTATAGCGCCACCTATCGTACGATCTCCATAGAATTTTTCATGCTTGTTAATGATGTTATGTCACATATGCTGACCACTTTTTGTGAAGTTCTGAGTTTTCATTTAGGATTTATAGGCTTTTGAGTGTATTTTGCCACACCCATTTTATAAATGACCCTATTACAGCCATACAAATACAAAAGTTCAACTTTTTTTTGATAATTATTGATCTAGAGAGTCCATAGAATTGTCCTAGACTGGTCTGGTTCCGATCGGGCAAAAAACCAGGGACTAGTTCGCAAAAGTAGGTTTTTAACATATTCATGAATATTTAATGAACGGTTTGATTGACAGCAATGGTTCTAGAGGCAAAGTTGTTCAGCATGAGCAGATCTATCAAATGATATGCATTTTGTGACAATATATCTAACACCACGTGATTACAGAGCCATAAAACTCGTTAGCGCCAACTAGTGGCCGATTTCTTTCAAAATTCTTACAGACCTCTAGGGCCATGAGTCGAACATGCCCACCGAGTTTCGTTCCGATCGGCCTCCGTTAACCTTGTCTAATAGGTGCTCAACTTCATTGGCCAATGGCGGCCATGTTTTTTGAGATACACCAATGTCCTCATAGACATACATGGCACCTTGGACCAAGACACTGCATACCAATTTTCAAGTCAATCGGACTAACGGTCAGGTGGTTATAGCCTGTTTTATGTTTTTTTCATGTTATAGCGCCACCATGTGGCCAATCGCCGCGATTTTTTTACCGTGTCCTCAGATTGACCTCTTACATATGTGTACCAAGTTTGTTGAAAATACCTCATTTACTTCTGGAGTTATAGCCATTTTAGTAAAATAGGCTCCGCCCACAACGTTAATTTTGCGCCCCCTAGCGACCCTGAATCGAAATTTCAACTTTTTTTCGATAATTATTGATCTTCAGTCTCCAGAGAACAATTCTGCACTGGTTTGGTTCCGATCGAGCAAAAAACCAGGGACTAGTTCGCAAAAGTAGGTTTTCGACAAAATTCAAAATGGCGGAAAATCTATCATGACGGAAATGAAATCGGAGATATACGTTTTGTTCGTCAGACGACCAGCTTTCCAATGATATAAGACACTTGTGTCTACGACATACGGTCCAGGAGTTATGACCACTTTCGCGCTTTTGGTTGTTATAGCGCCACCTATGGGCCAATCGAGGTCATAATTTGATAACCTCTCCTCGATTTTTGTACTACCATCTGGCAAAGTTTCAAAGCTCTAGCCCTTACGGTTTGGGCTGCACGATGCGTTTTACGGCAGAATAATAATAATAATAATAATAATAAAAATCAGTACAATTACAATAGGGTTTCAGCACTTCGTGCTTGAACCCCTAATAATAATAAAAATCAGCACAATTACAATAGGGTTTCAGCACTTCGTGCTTGAACCCCTAATTAAAGCTGCAAGCAGCATTTATCGGGGTTCAAGCAGTCAAGGCCTTTAAGCACAAAAGCATCAAAAGTGATTAAGTTTTATTTACCAAGAATGTAACTACTGACATAATAGATGAAAAAGACCATTTACAGGAAATACCATAGGAAATATATGGTTTTAAAGCTTTTTAGCAGTTATAGCGCCACCTATGGTCCGATCTCCATAAAAATTGGCATGCTTGTTAATGATGTTATGTCACATATGCTCACCAATTTTTGTGAAGTTCTGAGTTTTCATTTAGGATTTATAGGCTTTTAAATGTTTTTTGCCACGCCCATTTTCTAAATGACCCTATTACAGCCATCTACATGCAAAAGTTCAACTTCTTTTTGATAATTATTCATCTAGAGTGTCCAGAGAATTGTCCTAGACTGGTCTGGTTTCGATCGGGCGAAAAACCTAGGACTAGTTTGCAAAAGTAGGTTTATAACATAATTACGAATATTTAATAAACGGTTTGATTGACAGCATTAGTTCTTGAGGCAAAGTTGTTCAGCATGAGCAGATCTATCAGATGATATGCATTTTGTGACGATAAGTGTAACACCACGTGATTACAGAGCCATAAAACTCGTTAGCGCCAACTAGTGGCCGATTTCTTTCAAAACTCTTACAGACCTCTAGGGCCATGAGTCGAACATGCCCATCGAGTTTCGTTCCGATCGGCCTCCGTTAACCTTGTCTAATAGGTGCTCAAATTTCATTGGTTGATGGCGGCCATGTTTTTCGAGATACGCCAATGTCCTCATAGACATACATGGCACCTTGGACCAAGACACTGCATACCAATTTTCAAGTCAATCGGACTAACGGTCACGTGGTCACAGCCGTTTTCATATTTTTTTCATGTTATAGCGCCACCTAGTGATCAATCGTCGCGATTTTTTTACTGTGACCCCAGATTGAACTCATACACATGTGGACCAAGTTTGGTGAAGATATCTAATTTCATTCTCGAGTTATAGCCATTTTAGTAAAATAGGCTCCTCCCACAACATTAATTTATCACCCCCTGGCAATCAGGAATCGAAATTTCGACTTTTTTTCGATAATTATTGATAATCAGACTCCAGAGAACATTTCTGCACTGTTTTGGATCCAATTGGACAAAAAACCTAGGACTAGTTCGCAAAAGTAGGTTTTTAACTAAATTCAAAATGGCGGACAATTTGCATACAGGAAATGAAATCGGAGATATACGTTTTGACCATCAGGTTTCCAGCTTTCCAGTGATATAAGACACTTGAGTCTACGTCATACGGTCTAGGAGTTATGAGCAGTTTCGCGCTTTTGGTTGCTATAGCGCCACCTATGGGCCAATTGGGGTCATATTCTCTGAACCTCTCCTCGATTTTTGTACTACCATCTGGCAAAGTTTCAAAGCTCCAGCTCTTACGGTTTGGGCTGCACGATGAGTTTTACGGCAGAAGAAAAATAATAATAATAATAATAATAATAATAATAATAATAATAAAAATCAGTACAATTACAATAGGGTTTCAGCACTTCGTGCTTGAACCCCTAATAATAATAAAAATCAGCACAATTACAATAGGGTTTCAGCATTTCATGCTTGAACCCCTAATAAGAAGAGACGTTTTGGACAGTTATAGCGCCACCTATTGTCCGATCTTCACGAAACTTGGCATGCTTCTTCACCATGTTCTGACACATCTGCTCATCGATTTTTGTGAAGTTTGGGGTTTTCCCTTAGGTTGTATAGGCTTTTGAGTGTTTTTTTGTCCCACCCCTTTCCTAAATGACCCTGTTACAGCCAGGCCAATGCAAAAGTTCAACTTTTTTCCGATAATTATTGATCTAGAGACTCCAGAGAACTGTGCTAGACTGGTCTGGTTCCGATTGGGCCAAAAACCTAGGACTAGTTCGCAAAAGTAGGTTTTTCACTAAATTGCCCATAGAATTTTTTTTTTTTGCTCGTAGAGCAATTTGGAGATAGCCATTTTGTCCGTCTGGATCCAGGGATCACAGTGATGCTAAAATTGAGACTCTAGGACAAACTGTCTAGGAGTTATGAGCAATGTAGTAAATTTGGTCATTATAGCGCCACCTATGGGCCAATCGGGGTCATATTTTGATAGGTTCTCCCCAAATTGAGGACTACCATTTGGCCAAGTTTCAAGGTTCCAGCTCTTACGGTTTGGGCTGCACGATGCGTTTTAGGGCGGAATAATAATAATAATAATAATAAAAATCAGCACAATTACAATAGGGTTTCAGCATTTCATGCTTGAACCCCTAATAAGAAGAGACGTTTTGGACAGTTATAGCGCCACCTATTGTCCGATCTTCACGAAACTTGGCATGCTTCTTCACCATGTTCTGACACATCTGCTCATCGATTTTTGTGAAGTTTGGGGTTTTCCCTTAGGTTGTATAGGCTTTTGAGTGTTTTTTTGTCCCACCCCTTTCCTAAATGACCCTGTTACAGCCAGGCCAATGCAAAAGTTCAACTTTTTTCCGATAATTATTGATCTAGAGACTCCAGAGAACTGTGCTAGACTGGTCTGGTTCCGATTGGGCCAAAAACCTAGGACTAGTTCGCAAAAGTAGGTTTTTCACTAAATTGCCCATAGAATTTTTTTTTTGCTCGTAGAGCAATTTGGAGATAGCCATTTTGTCCGTCTGGATCCAGGGATCACAGTGATGCTAAAATTGAGACTCTAGGACAAACTGTCTAGGAGTTATGAGCAATGTAGTAAATTTGGTCATTATAGCGCCACCTATGGGCCAATCGGGGTCATATTTTGATAGGTTCTCCCCAAATTGAGGACTACCATTTGGCCAAGTTTCAAGGTTCCAGCTCTTACGGTTTGGGCTGCACGATGCGTTTTAGGGCGGAATAATAATAATAATAATAATAAAAATCAGCACAATTACAATAGGGTTTCAGCATTTCATGCTTGAACCCCTAATAAAAATCAGCACAATTACAATAGGGTTTCAGCACTTCGTGCTTGAACCCCTAATAATTAAAGCTGCAAGCAGCATTTATCGGGGTTCAAGCAGTTAAAGCCTTTTAAGCATTTAAGCACAAAAGCATCAAAAGTTAAGATTTATTTAGCAAGCATGTAACCACGGACATAATAGATGGAAAAGACCATTTACAGCCAATACAGGCAGTTTACCATGGGATATATATGGTTTTAAAGCTTTTTAACAGTTATAGCGCCACCTATGGTCCGATCTCCATAGAATTGTTTACTGTGACCTCAAATTGAACCCATACACATGTGTACTGAGTTTGGTGAAGATATCTCATTTACTTCTTGAGTTATAGCCATTTTAGTAAAATAGGCTCCTCCCACAACAATTTAGCACATTCTAGTATTATTTACTATGATTCTAGCATGATTTGCCATATTCTAGCATAATTTACCATGATATACTACATTCTAGTATGATTTACCATTGTTTACTGTGATTCTAGCATGGATTACCATAGTTTATCATGATTTATCATAGTTTACCATGATTTACCCTGTTCTAGCATAGTTTACCATGATTTACCATGTTCTAGCATGATTTACCATGATATACCACATTCTAACATGATTTACCATAGTTTATTATGATTTATCATGGCTTACCATGATTTACCCTGTTCTAGCATAGTTTACCATGACTTACCATGTTCTAGCATGATGTACCATGATATACTATGTTCTAGAATGATGTACCAGGATTGTAGTATGATTTACCTTGATACACCACATTCTAGTATCATTTATTGATTTACCATGTTTTTAGTGTGATTTAACCATGATTTACCACATTGCTAGCAATTATGTGAAGTATCAGTAAAAATGAAGTGATAAACTCTGACAAAATATGATTGTGCTACAATAGTAATTGTTATATAAGTGATTTTTTAGTGTTTTATTGTTATATAAGTGATTTTTAGTGTCTAATGAATGCAAAAGCATATGTGGGTAGACATTAATAAGTAGAATGGCCAGCAGAGGGCAGTAGAAGACCACATATTGGCTCACTTTCACTTTAAACTTCTTGATTTTCACCATTTTTCTGCACTAAAGCAAACCAGTTTTTCCATTTTAAATCCATAATGCATGTTAACACACACACACACACACACACACACACACACACACACACACACACACACACACAAGACAAATGTTGTTTTTTCAATGCTATTGGGATATGTCATTATGAAAATATATTTGAATGGTCTATAAACATTTCACAAAGTCTTTGTAAGCTATTAATCAGATCATTCAGAATTTATTCAGAAACCTAAGACTACACACACACATTATATTGTAGATACAGACATTTGAAATATATGATGTGATCAAACTGTCAATACTAATAATTTAACAGATGGATTTTTGACTAAATGTAATTGTAAATGTTAAAATAGTGATTTTATAAAGTCTAAATATAAATTATAGAACAATATGACAACATGACTATTTTAAACAGCAGGGGGCAGTAAAATACCACTTCTTGGCTTAATATGTCATTATATTCATATCATTTTCACCTTTTTAACTGTTATAGAGGCAAATTTTGTCAGATCTGTCTGAAAATTTTCATGCATGTTCAGAGTGATATTTCACATGTTCTGACTTGTTTTTAAGAAGGTTTGAACATTCATTAAAGAGATATAGGCTTTCGGGGACACTTGGTAAAGGCCACATTTTGAAGTGAACCTATTATAGCTATCCAAATGAAGTAGTTCAACTTTTTCTGACAATTATTGTTCTAGTGAGTCCAGAGAATTGTATTGCACTAGTTTTTAACATTATGATATGAAAATTATATATTCAGAGATGGAAAAGACCATTTACAGTCAATACAGGCAGTTTACCATAGGAAATATATGGTTTTAAAGATTTTTAACAGTTATAGCGCCACCTATCGTCCGATCTCCATGAAATTTTGCATGCTTGTTAATGATGTTATGTCACATAAGTTCACCAATTTTTGTGAAGTTCTGGGTTTTTATTTAGGATTTATAGGCTTTTTAATGTATTTTTCCATGCCCATTTTATAAATGATCCTATTACAGCCATCCAAATGCAAAAGTTCAACTTTTTTTTGATAATTATTGATCTAGAGAGTCCAGAGAATTGTCCTAGACTGGTCTGGTTCCGATCGGGCAAAAAACCTAGGACTAGTTCGCAAAAGTAGGTTTTAGACATATTCATGAATATTTAATGAACGGTTTGATTGACAGAAATGGTTCTTGAGGCAAAGTTGTTCAGCATGAGCAGATATATCAAATGATATGCTTTTTGTGACGATAAGTGTAACACCACGTGATTACAGAGCCAAAAAACTCGTTAGCGCCAACTAGTGGCCGATTTCTTTCAAAATTCTTACAGACCTCTAGGGCCATGAGTCGAACATGCCCATCGAGTTTCGTTCCGATCGGCCTCCGTTAACCTTGTCTAATAGGTGCTCAACTTCATTGGCCAATGGCGGCCATGTTTTTTGAGATACGCCAATGTCCTCATAGACATACATGGCACCTTGGACCAAGACACTGCATACCAATTTTCAAGTCAATCGGACTAACGGTCAGGTGGTTATAGCCCTTTTCATGTTTTTTTCATGTTATAGCGCCACCTAGTGTTCAATCGTCGCGATTTTTTTACTGTGACCCCAGAATGAACCCATACACATGTGTACCGAGTTTGGTGAAGCTATCTTATTTACTTTTTAAGTTATAGCCATTTTAGTAAAATAGGCTCCTCCCACAACGATTATTTTGCGCCCCCTAGCGTCCATGAATCGAAATTTCAACATTTTTTCGATAATTATTGATCTTCAGACTCCAGAGAACATTTCTGCACTGGTTTGGCTCCGATCGGGCAAAAAACCAGGGACTAGTTCGCAAAAGTAGATTTTCGACAAAATTCAAAATGGCGGAAAATCTATCATGACGGAAATGAAATCGGAGATATACGTTTTGTTCGTCAGGCGTCCAGCTTTCCAATGATATAAGACACTTGAGTCTGCGACATACGGTCTAGGAGTTATGAGCAGTTTCGCGCTTTTGGTTGCTATAGCGCCACCTATGGGCCAATCGGGGTCATAATCTCTGAACCTCTCCTCGATTTTTGTACTACCATCTGGCAAAGTTTCAATGCTCTAGCCCTTACGGTTTGGGCTGCACGATGCGTTTTACGGCAGAAGAATAATAATAATAATTAAAGCTGCAAGCAGCATTTATCGGGGTTCAAGCAGTTAAGGCCTTTAAGCACAAAAGCATCAAAAGTGATTAAGTTTTATTTAGCAAGCATGTAACTACTGACATAATAGATGGAAAAGACCATTTACAGGAAATACCATAGGAAATATATGGTTTTAAAGCTTTTTAGCAGTTATAGCGCCACCTATGGTCCGATCTCCATAAAAATTGGCATGCTTGTTAATGATGTTATGTCACATATGCTCACCAATTTTTGTGAAGTTCTGAGTTTTCATTTAGGATTTATAGGCTTTTTAGTGTTTTTTTGCCATGCCCCTTTTCTAAATGACCCTATTACAGCCATCTACATGCAAAAGTTCAACTTTTTTTTGATAATTATTGATCTAGAGTGTCCGGAGAATTGTCCTAGACTGGTCTGGTTTCGATCGGGCGAAAAACCTAGGACTAGTTTGCAAAAGTAGGTTTTTAACATAATTACGAATATTTAATAAACGGTTTAATTGACAGCATTAGTTCTTGAGGCAAAGTTGTTCAGCATGAGCAGATCTATCAGATGATATGCATTTTGTGACGATAAGTGTAACACCACGTGATTACAGAGCCATAAAACTCGTTAGCGCCAACTAGTGGCCGATTTCTTTCAAAACTCTTAGAGACCTCTAGGGCCATGAGTCGAACATGCCCATCGAGTTTCGTTCCGATCGGCCTCCGTTAACCTTGTCTAATAGGTGCTCAAATTTCATTGGTCGATGGCGGCCATGTTTTTCGAGATACGCCAATGTCCTCATAGACATACATGGTACCTTGGACCAAGACACTGCATACCAATTTTCAAGTCAATCGGACTAACGGTCACGTGGTCATAGCCGTTTTCATGTTTTTTTCATGTTATAGCGCCACCTAGTAATCAATCGTCGCGATTTTTTTACTGTGACCCCAGATTGAACTCATACACATGTGCACCAAGTTTGGTGAAGATATCTAATTTCATTCTCGAGTTATAGCCATTTTAGTAAAATAGGCTCCTCCCACAACATTAATTTATCACCCCCCGGCGATCAGGAATCGAAATTTCGACTTTTTTTCGATAATTATTGATATTCAGACTCCAGAGAACATTTCTGCACTGTTTTGGATCCAATTGGACAAAAAACCTAGGACTAGTTCGCAAAAGTAGGTTTTTAACTAAATTCAAAATGGCGGACAATTTGCATACAGGAAATGAAATCGGAGATATACGTTTTGACCTTCAGGTTTCCAGCTTTCCAGTGATATAAGACACTTGAGTCTACGTCATACGGTCTAGGAGTTATGAGCAGTTTCGCGCTTTTGGTTGCTATAGCGCCACCTATGGGCCAATTGGGGTCATATTCTCTGAACCTCTCCTCGATTTTTGTACTACCATCTGGCAAAGTTTCAAAGCTCCAGCTCTTACGGTTTGGGCTGCACGATGAGTTTTACGGCAGAAGAAAAATAATAATAATAATAATAATAATAATAATAATAATAATAAAAATCAGTACAATTACAATAGGGTTTCAGCACTTCGTGCTTGAACCCCTAATAATTAAAGCTGCAAGCAGCATTTATCGGGGTTCAAGCAGTTAAGGCCGTTAAGGACTTTAAGCACAAAAGCATCAAAAGTTATAAAGTTTTATTTAGCAAGCATGACATCATAGATGGAAAAGACCATGTTCTAGCATGATTTACCATGATATGCCACATTCTAGCATGATTTACCATAGTTTATCATGATTTACCATGGTTTACCATGATTTACCTTGTTCTAGCATAGTTTACCATGAATTTATCTCAGTTTACCTTGATTTACCATGTTCTAGCATGATTTACCATGATATACCACATTCTAGCAAGATTTACCAAAGTTTATCATGATTTACCCTGTTCTAGCATAGTTTACCATGAATTTATCTTAGTTTACCTTAATTTACCATGTTCTAGCATGATTTACCATGATATACCACATTCTAGCATGATTTACCATAGTTTATCATGATTTACCATGGTTTACCATGATTTACCCTGTTCTAGCATGATTTACCATGATATATCACGTTCTAGAATGATTTACCAGGATTCTAGCATGATTTACCTTGATACACCACATTCTAGTATGATTTACTATGATTTACCATGTTTCTAGCGTGATTTACCATGATTTACCACATTACTAGCAATTATGTGAAGTGTCAGTGCAAATGAAGTGATAAACACTGTCAAAATATGATTTTGTTATAATAGTTATTGTTATATAAGTGATTTGCACAAAGCACATGTGAAAAGACTTCATAAGTAGAATGGCCAGCAGAGGGCACTAGAAGACCACTTATTGGCTCAGTTTCACTTTAAATTTCATTATTTTTACCAGTTTTCTGCACTAAATCAAATCAGTTTTTCCATGTTAACTCAATAATGCATGCTTACACACACACACACACACACACACACACACACACACACACACACACACACACACACACACACACACACACACACACACACACACAAAGACAAATGTTGTTGTTGTTTTTTCAATGCTATTGGGATATGTCATAATGAAAATATATTTGAATGGTCTATAAACATTTCACAAAGTCTTTGTAAGCTATTAATCAGAAGATTCAGAATTTATTCAGAAACCTAAGACTACACAAACACATTATGTTGTAGATACAGACATTTGAACTATATGATGTGATCAAACTGTCAATACTAATACTTTAACGGATGGATTTTGACTAAATGTAATTGTAATTGTAAATGTTAAAATAGTGATTTTATAAATTTTAAACAGCAGGGGGCAGTAAAATACAACTTATTGGCTTAATATGCCATTATATTCATATAATTTTCACCTTTTTAACTGTTATAGAGGCAAATTTTGTCCGATCGGTCTGAAAATTTTCATGCATGTTCAGAGTGATATTTCACTGGCTTTTTAAGAAGGTCTGAGTCATTCATTAAAGAGATATAGGCTTTCGGGGACACTTGGTAAAGGCTACATTTTGAAGTGAACCTATTATAACTATCCAAATGAAGTAGTTCAACTTTTTCTGACAATTATTGACCTAGTGAGTCCAGAGAATTGTATTGCACTAGTTTTGAACATTATGATATGAAAATTATATGATCAGAGATGGAAAAGACCTTTTACAGCCAATACAGGCAGTTTACCATAGGAAATATATGGTTTTAAAGCTTTTTAACAGTTATAGCGCCACCTATGGTCCGATCTCCATAAAATTTGGCATGCTTGTTAATGATGTTATGTCACATATGCTCACCGATTTTTGTGAAGTTCTGAGTTTTTATTTAGGATTTATAGGATATTTAATGTATTTTTCCACGCCCATTTTATAAATGACCCTATTAGAGCCATCCAAATGCAAAATTTCAACTTTTTTTTGATAGTTTTTGATCTAGAGAGTCCAGAGAATTGTCCTAGACTGGTCTGGTTCCGATCGGGTGAAAAACCTAGGACTAGTTCGCAAAAGTAGGTTTTTAACATGTTTGCGAATATTTAATGAATGGTTTGATTGACAGCAATGGTTCTTGAGGCAAAGTTGTTCAGGATGAGGAGATCTATCAAATGATATACATATTGTGTGGATATTTGTAACACCACGTGATTACAGAGCCGTAAAACTCGTTAGCGCCAACTAGTGGCCGATTTCTTTCAAAATTCTTACAGACCTCTAGGGCCTTGAGTCGAACATGCCCATCGAGTTTCGTTCCGATCGGTCTCCGTTAACCTTGTCTAATAGGTGCTCAAACTTCATTGGCCGATGGCGGCCATGTTTTTTGAGATACGCCAATGTCCTCATACACATACATGGCACCTTGGACCAAGACACTGCATACCAATTTTCAAGTCAATCGGACTAACGGTCAGGTGGTTATAGCCTGTTTTATGTTTTTTTCATGTTATAGCGCCACCATGAGGCCAATCGTCGCGATTTTTTTACTGTGACCTCAGATTGACCTCTTACACATGTGTACCAAGTTTGGTGAAGATACCTCATTTACTTCTGGAGTTATAGCCATTTTAGTAAAATAGGCCCCGCCCACAACGTACGTTTTGGCGGCCCTTAGCGTCCGTGAATCGAAATTTCAACTTTTTTTCGATAGTTTTTGATATTCAGACTCTAGAGAACATTTCTGCACTGGTTTGGTTCCGATCGGGCGAAAAACCTAGGACTAGTTCGCAAAAGTATGTTTTTGACAAAATTCAAAATGGCGGAAAATCTATCATGGCGCAAATGAAATCGGAGATATACGTTTTGTTCGTCAGGCGTCCAGCTTTCCAATGATATAAGACACTTGAGTCTACGTCATACGGTCTAGTAGTTATGAGCAGTTTTGCGCTTTTGGTTGCTATAGCGCCACCTATGGGCCAATCGGGGTCATACTTTTATAGGTTCTCCCCAAATTGAGGACTACCATTTGGCCAAGTTTCAAGGTTCCAGCTCTTACGGTTTGGTCTGCACAATGCGTTTTAGGGGAAAATAATAATAATAATAATAATAATTAAAGCTGCAAGCAGCATTTATCGGGGTTCAAGCAGTTAAGGCCTTTAAGGCATTTAAGCACAAAAGCATCAAAAGTTATTAAGATTTATTTAGCAAGCATGTAACCACTGACATAATAGATGGAAAAGACCATTTACAGCCAATACAGGCAATTTGCCATGGGATATATATGGTTTTAAAGCTTTTTAACAGTTAAAGCGCCACCTATGCTCCGATCTCCATAGAATTGTTTACTGTGACCTCAAATTGAACCCATACACATGTGTACTGAGTTTGGTGAAGATATCTCATTTACTTCTTGAGTTATAGCCATTTGAGTAAAATAGGCTCCTCCCACAACGATTTGCCACATTCTAGAATTATTTAATATGATTCTAGCATGATTTACTATCATATACCATGTTCCAGAATGATTTATTAGGATTCTAGCATGATTTACCTTGATACACCTCATTTCAGTATTATTTACTATGATTTACAATGTTTCTAGCATGATTAACCACATTACTAGCAAATATGTGAAGTGTCAGTGCAAATGAGGTGATGAACACTGACAAAATATTATTGTGTTATAATAGTTAGTTATATACGTGATTTTTAGTGTGTGTCCAAGTATGAATGCAAAAGCACATGTAAAATATTTCATTATTAAGTAGAATGGCCAGCAGAGGGCAGTAGAAGACCACTTATTGGCTCACTTTCACTTTAAACCAGTTTTCTGCACTAAAGCAAACCAGTTTTTCCATGTTAACTCAATGCATGCTTACACACACACACACACACACACACACACACACACACACACACACACACACACACACACATACACACACAGCATAGTTAACCATGATTTACCATGATATACCACGTTCTAGTATTATTTACCAGGAGATAAACGACAATCTAGGATTATTTACTTTGATTTACCATGTTTCTAGCCTGATTTATCACATTACTAGCAATTATTTGAAGTGTCAGTGCAAATAAAGTGGTTAACACTGACAAAATATGATTGTGTTATAATAGTTATTGCTATATAAGTGATTTTTTTAGTGTGTATTCAAGTATGAATGCAAGCACATGTTGAAATATTTCATTAATAAGTAGAATGGCCAGCAGAGGGCAGTAGAAGACCACTTATTGGCTCACTTTCACTTTAAACCAGTTTTCTGCACTAAAGCAAACCAGTTTATCCATGTTAACTCAATGCATGCTTACACACACACACACACACACACACACACACACACACACACACACACACACACACACACACACACACACACACACACACAGCATAGTTAACCATGATTTACCATGATTTACCACATTACTAGCAATTATTTGAAGTGTCAGTGCACATAAAGTGATTAACACTGACAAAATATGATTATGTTATAATAGTTATTGCTATATAAGTGATTTTTAGTGTGTATTCAAGTATAAATGCAAGCACATTTGGAAAAATTTAATTAAGTAGAATGGCCAGCAGAGGGCAGTAGAAGACCACTTATTGGCTCACTTTCACTTTAAACCTCATGATTTTGACCAGTTTTCTGCACTAAAGCAAACCAGTGTTTCCATGTTAACTCAATAATGCATACTTGCTACATATGCTACACACAATAATGCTACACACACACACACACACACACACACACACACACACACACACACACACACACACAAATGTTTCAGTGATATTGGTGTCACATTCACCTTCATCACATTCACCTTCTGTCTTAATCACATTCACCATCTGTCGTCATCACCTGCACCTGCTCCTCATCACCGTCCTCATCATCACCTGCTCCTCATCATCATAACCGTCACCTGTTGTCCTTGTCTTGATCTGTGTATTTAAGTTCCCCTCTCATCCATTATCATTGTCGGTTATTGTTTGTGCACTAGCACTCTGTTATGTTTGTTTTCATGTTGGAAAATAAAACCTTTGTTATATTTGTACCACACACACACACACACACACACACACACCATCATTTATCATGATTTACCATGACTGATACCAATACCAATATGAGAAAATGACTATTTTAAACAGCAGGGGGCAGTAAAATACCACTTATTGGCTTAACATGCCATTAATTCATATCATTTTCACCTTTTTAACTGTTATAGAGGCAAATTTTGTCCGATCTGTCTGAAAATTTTCATGCTTGTTCAGGGTGATATTTCACACGTTCTGACTTGTTTTTAAGAAGGTCTGAGCATTGATTAAAGAGATATAGGCTTTCGGGGACACTTGGTAAAGGCCAGATTTTGAAGTGAACCTATTATAGCTATCCAAATGAAGTAGTTCAACTTTTTCTGACAATTATTGATCTAGTGAGTCCAGAGAATTGTATTGCACTAGTTTTGAACATTATGATATGAAAATTATATGATCAGAGATGGAAAAGACCATTTACAGCCAATACAGGCAGTTTACCATAGGAAATATATGATTTTAAAGCTTTTTAACAGTTATAGCGCCACCTATCGTCCGATCTCCATAGAATTTTTCATGCTTGTTAATGATGTTATGTCACATATGCTGACCAATTTTTGTGAAGTTCTGAGTTTTTATTTAGGATTTATAGGCTTTTTAATGTATTTTGACACGCCCATTTTATAAATTACCCTATAACAGCCATCCAAATGCAAAAGTTCAACTTTTTTTTGATAATTATTGATCTAGAGAGTCCAGAGAATTGTCCTAGACTGGTCTGGTTCCGATCGGGCAAAAAACCTAGGACTAGTTCGCAAAAGTAGGTTTTTAACATATTAATGAATAATTAATGAACAGTTTGATTGACAGCAATGGTTCTTGAGGCAAAGTTGTTCAGGATGAGGAGATCTATCAAATGATATGCATATTGTGTGGATATTTGTAACACCACGTGATTACAGAGCCGTAAAACTCGTCAGCGCCAACTAGTGGCCGATTTCTTTCAAAATTCTTACAGACCTTTAGGGCCATGAGCCGAACATGCCCATTGAGTTTCGTTCCGATCGGCCTCCGTTAACCTTGTCTAATAGGTGCTCAAACTTCGTTGGCCAATGGCGGCCATGTTTTTTGAGATACGCCAATGTCCTCATACACATACATGGCACCTTGGACCAAGACACTGCATACCAATTTTCAAGTCAATCGGACTAACGGTCAGGTGGTTATAGCCTGTTTTATGTTTTTTTCATTTTATAGCGCCACCATGAGGCCAATCGTCGCGATTTTTTTACTGTGACCCCAGAGTAAGCTCATACACATGTGTACCAAGTTTGGTGAAGATACCTCATTTACATCGGGAGTTATAGCCATTTTAGTAAAATAGGCCCCTCCCACAACGTACGTTTTGGCGCCCCTTAGCGACCGTGAATCGAAATTTCCACTTTTTTTCGATAATTATTGATATTCAGTCTCCAGAGAACATTTCTGCACTAGTTTGGTTCCAATCGGGCAAAAAAACAGGGACTAGTTCGCAAAAGTAGATTTTTGACAAAATTCAAAATGGCGGAAAATCTATCATGGCGGAAATGAAATCGGAGATATACGTTTTGTTCGTCAGGCGTCCAGCTTTCCAATGATATAAGACACTTGAGTCTACGACATACGGTCTAGGAGTTATGAGCAGTTTCGCGCTTTTGGTTGTTATAGCGCCACCTATGGGCCAATCGGGGTCATAATCTCTGAACCTTTCCTCGATTTTTGTACTACCATCTGTCAAAGTTTCAAAGTTCCAGCTCTTACGGTTTGGGCTGCACGATGCGTTTTACGGCGGAATAATAATAATAATAATAATAATAATAATAATAAAAATCAGCACAATTACAATAGGGTTTCAGCACTTCGTGCTTGAACCCCTAATAATAATAAAAATCAGTACAATTACAATAGGGTTTCAGCACTTTGTGCTTGAACCCCTAATAATTAAAGCTGCAAGCAGCATTTAGCGGGGTTCAAGCATTTAGGGTCTTTAAGCACATAAGGCAGTTTAGTGAGTTGTCTGAGTTTTTGTTTAGGATTTACAGGCTTTTGAGTGTTTTTTGCCATACCCATTTTCTAAATGATCCTGTTATGGCTACCCAATGGGTAAAGTTAAAGTTTTTTATATAATTAATAATCTAGAGCTTCCAGAGAATTGTACTGCACTGGTATATTTCCGATCGGGCGAAAAACCTAGGACTAGTTTGCAAAAGTAGGTTTTTAACATAATCGCAAGTATTTAATGAACAAATTGATTGACAGCAGTAGTTCTTGAGGCAAGTTGTTCAGTATGAGGAGATCTATCAAATGATATGCATCACGTGATTACATAGCCGTAAAACCTGTTAGCGTCAACTAGTGGCTGATTTTTCAAAATTCTTACAGACCTCTAGGGCCACGAGTCGAACATGCCCACCGAGTTTCGTTCTGATCGGCCTCCGTTAAGAGTAAACTAACAGCTTTGAATTAAAATGGTGAGTTTATCCTGTTGTAAACATCAACCATGCCTGTTGACAGTTCTCTTTTGTGGGAAGTTGGGGTTGCACGACTACTGATTTCTGCTAGTCGATTTCTTATCAAAACAATACTCGAGTTACTCGACTACTCGTCGTTCATGCTACTGTAAATGAAATAGCTAGATCTTATCAATAAACATTTATTAATTCATAGCCTAATGCAACAATTACATAAGTAAACTCACAAAACATTATAATTATGACATTTCATTTTTAAATTTTCATGTACAAGTCTAAAGCCAAATAAATAGCCGTTCTTGCCTTTCATTTCAGAGGTCTGCTTCTAGGGGCCGTTCACATATCGCATCTTTTCCGCGCTCAAGGTCGTTATTTCAAATGTAGGCGCGCGGCGAGCGCGCTCATAATGAAAGAAACATGGTGCGCTAGTTTTTCCAGGCGGGTTTTTCCTTCTCATCTCCAGAAATATATCTAGTAGTAAAGCTAATGCAAGGGCTAGAAATAAATGAATCCTTTGCTGAATGATACTTCTTCGTCGTCATCATGGAGAGCGCAGTTCGGTTGCATAGCAACGACAGACGCCACGGGAGCGCTTGTAGGAGACTGCGGCACGGCCACGCGCGCTTTCCACATGTTTTTAGACGCAATATGTGAACGGCCTTTTGCAGAGTTGGCCAATTACAATATTTTTGTCATCCTTGATGAAATACTTCCACACATCTGACGTGTGTTGTCTGTTGGTGACGTTCGACATTTTTAATTCATTTATGGTTAATGGACGCTCGAGTAGTCGATTGTTTCCGACAGCGTCGAATAGTGGTTGAAGTAGTCGATCTATCGACTACTCGACTAGTCTATGCAAGCCCTAGTGGGAAGGGAATGAAAAGTTCTCAAATCCGCAGCACAGCCTCAGACATAACATTTATATCCATGATCTGCCATTTTCACTATTGTCCTTGCTTGCTTCTTCACAATACCTGCAGATCTTCTGATGATTCGGCTGTGCAGGTCCACATTAACACTGCCTGGCCTAGAACATGGACTGGAAAATGCAAATTTGGGGGGTATAAATATTAATGATCCTGACTCCAACGTCACAGTCGGTGTTATGGTGGGATTCACTCATTTTTCAGCGGTCTTTTGCAAACAAGAGATTTACACATGAAGGAGGAAACAATGGTGTTTGAGGCTCACGGTATGTCAGTTCCATGTCCAGAACTCTTATCATTCAACTATGCCAAGATAAATACAGTTTTCAATTGTATGGCACCTTTAAAATAGATGATTAGTAATATAATGCTTACTTGGAGTCTGAAATGGCTTTAACAAAAGAAGAAAAATATTCTTAGATTTCTGTTCATTCTAATCATGTACAAATAAAGTAGCACAATAAGATTACATTTATTTGAATGCATTAGTGAGTGTGTGATTGTGCTGTGTGTGCAGCGTGTCAATACTAAAAGTGAAGGTGTAGTTGATATCTTTGGTGATAATATCTGTAGTAATCATAAAAAAAACAATTAAGAAATAAAGAATTAAAATTACAAATAATATTCTATTAAGATATGAGTTACAATAACATGATTTGCAATAGTAATAATATCAATAATATATGCACAATACACACAGATTAGACTATCAGGTCTGTGTTTTACAAAAACATTAGTATTGCAGCCAATGTGAGTCTGTGGGATTTATAAACAGACAAAATATGATTTGAAATGTTATTTTAATGATTTTATTAAGTTTAAACAATATTTCAAATGGAAAAAAAATGAAAAATAATATTTTAGTGAGCAGAATGAACCAATGAGTGTTCTTCTTCTGGTGGTTAAAATGTAAATGAAAACAATAATACTTAAACAATAATACTTAATACACTAACCATGCTTGAACACACACATGCACACACATTTTGTTGTAGATGTAGATATTTAAAATAAAAGATAGGTAACAAAATGATAATTGCAAATCTCCTCTGTATAACACCATTTTCAGATTTCAAATTAATCACTGAGAGGCAGAATTGTTCAAACTGAGAGCTCAGTAAAAATGAAGTGATAAACTTTGACAAAACATGACTGTGTTATAATAGGTGATTTTCATGCAAGTAATTTTATATAGTCCAAAAACTAATGCAAAAGCACAGATGAAAATATTTTATTAAGTAGAATGTCCTGCAGAGGGCAGTAGAAGACCACTAATTGACTCACTTTCATTTGAAAGACTTTTTTTATCCACCAGTAAAACAAAGCAGTTTCTCCATGTTCTTTCCATTAAGCATGCTTACACACACAGACACACACACAAACACAAACACATCCACACACACACACACAAAGACAAATATGTTTTCAATGTTTTTAGGATGTGATATTGTGAAAATATCTTCATCTCCTCATCTTGAACAACTTTGCCTCAAGAATCACTAATGTCAATCAAACCGTTCATAATCATAATAAAAAATAAAATGTATAAAAAATATCATAATAAAAAAAAAAACATCATAATAAAAAAGATTGCTTCTTAAAGCATTTGTTTATTTCCCAATACTGAAGCGAATTAAAAGATCATGCGTAATCCTGCTGCTCCCTCTAGTGGACAACAGTGGTATTATAGCTTACATTTTACAGTTGAAGTGTTTGAATGAATGAATGGGAATTTGTTTTTTTACTTATATCTCAGGAACCAAAAGGCGAAAAATTCTGAAACTCAGAGCATAGATAGTGCTTGAGGAGCCCTGTTGAATGAGACCATCAACGTGTTTTTGGGCGATTGGGGCTGGGAGTTATGATTGTTATAAGGCATATCTGTTCGGGCTATTATCTCTGGAATGCCCAGGGCAAATAACACCACATTTGAATCGAAGCTAGCCAAGGACGCGCCCTTTCCAACGAGCTCTCACACAATGTTCGGGGTGGTCTGGGTCGGGAGTAATGGCCGTTCAAAATCGGGGGTCCCGCGGATTCGCGATGCGCGGGGGGCGCGCTCCCGAGGCCCGCGACGACACGTTTCGATCAAGAGCCCGGAGAGGTCCTCACCATCAAAATTTGAGCGCGCAACGACTTTCCGTTTTCGAGTTATGAATGAATTTGTATTCGGGGGCGTGGCTTAAATGCCGTTACTTTCGTTTCATTTCATTCATTTACTTTCGTCCATTTCCATATCTCAGTGTAACACAATTGTCAATAGTAATACTCAATAGATGAGTTTTGACAAAATGTGATTGTAAATGTTAAAATAATGATTTTATAAAGTCTAAATATGAATTTTATAACAATATTAGGGAGTAGTATGATGAAATGACAGCAGGGGGCAGTAAAATACCACTTATTGGCTTAATATGTCATTATATTCATATAAAATCACCTTTTGAAGAAGTTAAACTTTTTTTCTGATAATTATTGATCTAGAGAGTTCAGAGAATTGTGCTGCACTGGTTTTGAACATTATGATATGAACATTATATGATAAAAGATAGAAGACACCATTTACAGCAAATACAGGCAATTTACCATAGGAAATATATGGTTTTAAAGCGTTTTAACAGTTATAGCGCCAACTATGGTCCGCTCTCCATAAAATTTTCCATGCTTCTTAAGCAGGTTATGACACATATGCTCATCAATTTTCGTGAAGTTCTGAGTTTTCGTTTAGGATTTATAGGCTTTTGAGTGCATTTTACCACGCCCCTTTTCTAAATGACCCTGTTAGCCATGCGAAAAATGCAAAAGTTCAACTTTTTTTTGATAATTATTGACCTAGAGAGTCCATAGAATTGTCCTAGACTGGTTTGGTTCCGATCGGGCGAAAAACCTAGGACTAGTTCGCAAAAGTAGGTTTTTAACATAATTACGAATATTTAATGAACGGTTTGATTGACAGCAATGGTTCTTGAGGCAAAGTTGTTCAACAAGAGGAGATCTATCAAATGGTATCCATTTTGTGACAATAAGTGTAACACCACGTGATTACAGAGCCATAAATCTCGTTAGCGCCAACTAGTGGCCGATTTCTTTCAAAACTCTTACAGACCTCTAGGGCCATGAGTAGAACATGCCCACCGAGTTTCGTTCCGATCGGCCTCCGTTAACCTTGTCTAATAGGTGCTCAAACTTCATTGGCCGATGGCGGCCATGTTTTTTTAGATACGCCAATGTCCTCATACACATACATGACACCTTGGACCAAGACACGGCATACCAATTTTCAAGTCAATCGGACTAACGGTCAGGTGGTTAAAGCCTGTTTTATGTTTTTTTCATATTATAGCGCCACCATGTGGCAAATCGCCGCGATTTTTTTACTGTTACCTCATATTGAGCTCATACATATGTGTACCGAGTTTGGTGAAGATACCTCATTTACTTCTGGAGTTATAGCCATTTTAGTAAAATAGGCCCCTCCCACAACGTACGTTTTGGCGCCCCTTAGCGTCCGTGAATCGAAATTTCGACTTTTTTTCGATAATTATTGATCTTCAGTTTCTAGAGAACATTTCTGCACTGGTTTGGTTCCGATCGGGCGAAAAACCAGGGACTAGTTCGCAAAAGTAGGTTTTTGACAAAATTCAAAATGGCGGAAAATCTATCATGGCGGAAATGAAATCGGAGATATACGTTTTGTTCGTCAGGCGTCCAGCTTTCCAATGATATAAGACACTTGAGTCTACGACATACGGTCTAGGAGTTCTGAGCAGTTTCGCGCTTTTGGTTGCTATAGCGCCACCTATGGGCCAATCGGGGTCATAATTTGATAACCTCTCCTCGATTTTTGTACTACCATCTGGCAAAGTTTCAAGGTTCCAGCTCTTACGGTTTGGGCTGCACGATGCGTTTTACGGCAGAAGAAAAATAATAATAAAAATCAGGACAATTACAATAGGGTTTCAGCACTTCGTGCTTGAACCCCTAAAAATCAGCACAATTACAATAGGGTTTCAGCATTTCATGCTTGAACCCCTAATAAAGCTGCAAGCAGCATTTATCGGGGTTCAAGCATTTAAGGCCTTTAGGCACATAAGCATTTAAGACATTAAGATTTATTTAGAAAGCTTTTAACCACTGAAATAATAGATGGAAAAGTCCATTTACAGCCAATACAGGCAATTTACCATAGGAAATATGTGTTTTTTAAAGCTTTTTAACAGTTATAGCACCATCTATAGTCCGATCTCCATGAAATTTTGCATGCTTGTTAATGATGTTATGGCACATAAGCTCACCAATTTTCGTGAAGTTCTGAGTTTTCGTTTAGGATTTATAGGCTTTTGAGTGCATTTTGCCACGCCCATTTTCTTTATGACCCAATATACCCATGCGAAAAATGCAAAAGTTCAACTTTTTTTTGATAATTATTGATCTTGAGAGTCCATAGAATTGTCCTAGACTCGTTTGGTTCTGATCGGGCGAAAAACCTAGGACTAGTTCGCAAAAGTAGGTTTTTAACATAATTACGAATATTTAATGAACGGTTTGATTGACAGCAATGGTTCTTGAGGCAAAGTTGTTCAACAAGAGGAGATCTATCAAATGGTATGCATTTTGTGACAATAAGTGTAACACCACGTGATTACAGAGCCATAAAACTCGTTAGCGCCAACTAGTGGCCGATTTCTTTTAAAATTCTTACAGACCTCTAGGGCCATGAGTCGAACATGCCCACCGAGTTTCGTTCCGATAGGCCTCCGTTAACCTTGTCTAATAGGTGCTCAAACTTCATTGGCCGATGGCGGCCATGTTTTTTGAGATACACCAATGTCCTCATAGACATACATGGCACCTTGGACCAAGACACTGCATACCAATTTTCAAGTCAATCGGACTAACGGTCAGGTGGTTATAGCCTGTTTTATGTTTTTTTCATGTTATAGCGCAACCATGTGACCAATCGCCGCGATTTTTTTACCGTGACCTCATATTGACGTCTTACACATGTGTACCAGGTTTGGTTAAAATACCTCTTTTACTTCTGGAGTTATAGCCATTTTAGTAAAATAGGCTCCTCCCACAACGTTAATTTTGCACCCCCTAGCGACCGTGAATCGAAATTTCAACTTTTTTTTGATAATTATTGATATTCAGACTCCAGAGAACAATTTTGCACTGGTTTGGTTCCGATCGGGCAAAAAACCAGGGACTAGTTCGCAAAAGTAGATTTTCGACAAAATTCAAAATGGCGGAAAATCTATCATGGCGGAAATAAAATCGGAGATATACGTTTTGTTCGTCAGGCGTCCAGCTTTCCAATGATATAAGACACTTGAGTCTATGACTTACGGTCTAGGAGTTATGAGCAGTTTCACGCTTTTGGTTGCTATAGCGCCACCTATGGGCCAATCGGGGTCATAATTTGATAACCTCTCCTCGATTTTTGTACTACCATATGGCAAAGTTTCAAAGCTCTAGCCCTTACGGTTTGGGCTGCACGATGCGTTTTACGGCAGAATAATAATAATAATAATAATAATTAAAGCTGCAAGCAGCATTTATCGGGGTTCAAGCATTTAAGGCCTTTAAGCACATAAGCATTTAAGACATTAAGTTTTATTTAGAAAGCTTTTAACCACTGAAATAATAGATGGAAAAGTCCATTTACAGCCAATACAGGCAATTTACCATAGGAAATATATGGTTTTAAAGCCTTTTGACTGTTATAGTGCTATCTTTGGTCCGATCTCCATAAAATTTTGCATGCTTGTTAATGATGTTATGTCACATATGCTCACCAATTTTTGTGAAGTTCTGAGTTTTCATTTAGGGTTTATAGGCTTTTTAGTGCATTTTGCCACGCCCCTTTTATAAATAACCCTATTACAGCCATCCTAATGCAAAAGTTTAACTTTTTTTTGATAATTATTGATCTAGAGTGTCCAGAGAATTGTCCTAGACTGGTCTGGTTCCGATCGGGCAAAAAACCTAGGACTAGTTCGCAAAAGTAGGTTTTTAACATATTCGTAAATATTTATTGAACGGTTTGATTGACATTAATGGTTCTTGAGGCAAAGTTGTTCAACATGAGGAGGTCTATCAAATGATATGCATTTTGTGATGAAATTTGTTACACCACGTGATTACCGAGCCTTAAAACTCGTTAGCGCCAACTAGTGGCCGATTTCTTTCAAAATTCTTACAGACCTCTAGGGGCTTGAGCCGAACATGCCCACCGAGTTTCGTTCCGATCGCACTTCGTTAACCTTCTTTTAATAGGTGCTCAAAACTCATTGGCCAATGGCGGCCATGTTTTTCGAGATACGCCAATATCCTTTTAGACATACATGGCCCCTTGGGCCAAGACACTGCATACCAAATTTCAAGTCAATCGGACTAACGGGCAGGTGTCTATACGTTTTTTTTGTTTTATAGCGCCACCATGTGGCCAATCGACGCAATTTTTTTACTGTGACCTCAAATTGACCTCTTACACACGTTTAGCAAGTTTGGTGAAGTTTACTGAATTACTTCTTGAGTTATAGCCATTTTAGTAAAATAGGCTCCTCCCACAACGTTAATTTTGCACCCCCTAGCGACCGTGAATCGAAATTTCAACTTTTTTTCGATAATTATTGATCTTCAGACTCCACAGAACAATTCTGCACTGGTTTGGTTCCGATCGGGCAAAAAACCAGGGACTAGTTCGCAAAAGTAGGTTTTCGACAAAATTCAAAATGGCGGAAAATCTATCATGGCGGAAATAAAATCGGAGATATACGTTTTGTTCGTCAGGCGTCCAGCTTTCCAATGATATAAGACACTTGAGTCTATGACTTACGGTCTAGGAGTTATGAGCAGTTTCGCGCTTTTGGTTGCTATAGCGCCACCTATGGGCCAATCGGGCTCATAATTTGATAACCTCTCCTCGATTTTTGTACTACCATCTGGCAAAGTTTCAAAGCTCCAGCTCTTACGGTTTGGGCTGCACGATGCGTTTTAGCGGAGAAGAAAAATAATAATAATAATAAAAATCAGTACAATTACAATAGGGTTTCAGCACTTCGTGCTTGAACCCCTAATTAAAGCTGCAAGCAGCATTTATCGGGGTTCAAGCAGTTAAAGCCTTTTAAGCATTTAAGCACAAAAGCATCAAAAGTTAAGATTTATTTAGCAAGCATGTAACCACGGACATAATAGATGGAAAAGACCATTTACAGCCAATACAGGCAGTTTACCATGGGATATATATGGTTTTAAAGCTTTTTAACAGTTATAGCGCCACCTATGGTCCGATCTCCATAGAATTGTTTACTGTGACCTCAAATTGAACCCATACACATGTGTACTGAGTTTGGTGAAGATATCTCATTTACTTCTTGAGTTATAGCCATTTTAGTAAAATAGGCTCCTCCCACAACAATTTAGCACATTCTAGTATTATTTACTATGATTCTAGCATGATTTGCCATATTCTAGCATAATTTACCATGATATACTACATTCTAGTATGATTTACCATTGTTTACTGTGATTCTAGCATGGATTACCATAGTTTATCATGATTTATCATAGTTTACCATGATTTACCCTGTTCTAGCATAGTTTACCATGATTTACCATGTTCTAGCATGATTTACCATGATATACCACATTCTAACATGATTTACCATAGTTTATTATGATTTATCATGGCTTACCATGATTTACCCTGTTCTAGCATAGTTTACCATGATTTACCATGTTCTAGCATGATGTACCATGATATACTATGTTCTAGAATGATGTACCAGGATTGTAGTATGATTTACCTTGATACACCACATTCTAGTATCATTTATTGATTTACCATGTTTTTAGTGTGATTTAACCATGATTTACCACATTGCTAGCAATTATGTGAAGTATCAGTAAAAATGAAGTGATAAACTCTGACAAAATATGATTGTGCTACAATAGTAATTGTTATATAAGTGATTTTTTAGTGTTTTATTGTTATATAAGTGATTTTTAGTGTCTAATGAATGCAAAAGCATATGTGGGTAGACATTAATAAGTAGAATGGCCAGCAGAGGGCAGTAGAAGACCACATATTGGCTCACTTTCACTTTAAACTTCTTGATTTTCACCATTTTTCTGCACTAAAGCAAACCAGTTTTTCCATTTTAAATCCATAATGCATGTTAACACACACACACACACACACACACACACACACACACACACACACACACACACACACACACAAGACAAATGTTGTTTTTTCAATGCTATTGGGATATGTCATTATGAAAATATATTTGAATGGTCTATAAACATTTCACAAAGTCTTTGTAAGCTATTAATCAGATCATTCAGAATTTATTCAGAAACCTAAGACTACACACACACATTATATTGTAGATACAGACATTTGAAATATATGATGTGATCAAACTGTCAATACTAATAATTTAACAGATGGATTTTTGACTAAATGTAATTGTAAATGTTAAAATAGTGATTTTATAAAGTCTAAATATAAATTATAGAACAATATGACAACATGACTATTTTAAACAGCAGGGGGCAGTAAAATACCACTTCTTGGCTTAATATGTCATTATATTCATATCATTTTCACCTTTTTAACTGTTATAGAGGCAAATTTTGTCAGATCTGTCTGAAAATTTTCATGCATGTTCAGAGTGATATTTCACATGTTCTGACTTGTTTTTAAGAAGGTTTGAACATTCATTAAAGAGATACAGGCTTTCGGGGACACTTGGAAAAGGCCACATTTTGAAGTGAACCTATTATAGCTATCCAAATGAAGTAGTTCAACTTTTTCTGACAATTATTGTTCTAGTGAGTCCAGAGAATTGTATTGCACTAGTTTTTAACATTATGATATGAAAATTATATATTCAGAGATGGAAAAGACCATTTACAGTCAATACAGGCAGTTTACCATAGGAAATATATGGTTTTAAAGATTTTTAACAGTTATAGCGCCACCTATCGTCCGATCTCCATGAAATTTTGCATGCTTGTTAATGATGTTATGTCACATAAGTTCACCAATTTTTGTGAAGTTCTGGGTTTTTATTTAGGATTTATAGGCTTTTTAATGTATTTTTCCATGCCCATTTTATAAATGATCCTATTACAGCCATCCAAATGCAAAAGTTCAACTTTTTTTGATAATTATTGATCTAGAGAGTCCAGAGAATTGTCCTAGACTGGTCTGGTTCCGATCGGGCAAAAAACTTAGGACTAGTTCGCAAAAGTAGGTTTTAGACATATTCATGAATATTTAATGAACGGTTTGATTGACAGAAATGGTTCTTGAGGCAAAGTTGTTCAGCATGAGCAGATATATCAAATGATATGCTTTTTGTGACGATAAGTGTAACACCACGTGATTACAGAGCCAAAAAACTCGTTAGCGCCAACTAGTGGCCGATTTCTTTCAAAATTCTTACAGACCTCTAGGGCCATGAGTCGAACATGCCCATCGAGTTTCGTTCCGATCGGCCTCCGTTAACCTTGTCTAATAGGTGCTCAACTTCATTGGCCAATGGCGGCCATGTTTTTTGAGATACGCCAATGTCCTCATAGACATACATGGCACCTTGGACCAAGACACTGCATACCAATTTTCAAGTCAATCGGACTAACGGTCAGGTGGTTATAGCCCTTTTCATGTTTTTTTCATGTTATAGCGCCACCTAGTGTTCAATCGTCGCGATTTTTTTACTGTGACCCCAGAATGAACCCATACACATGTGTACCGAGTTTGGTGAAGCTATCTTATTTACTTTTTAAGTTATAGCCATTTTAGTAAAATAGGCTCCTCCCACAACGATTATTTTGCGCCCCCTAGCGTCCATGAATCGAAATTTCAACATTTTTTCGATAATTATTGATCTTCAGACTCCAGAGAACATTTCTGCACTGGTTTGGCTCCGATCGGGCAAAAAACCAGGGACTAGTTCGCAAAAGTAGATTTTCGACAAAATTCAAAATGGCGGAAAATCTATCATGACGGAAATGAAATCGGAGATATACGTTTTGTTCGTCAGGCGTCCAGCTTTCCAATGATATAAGACACTTGAGTCTGCGACATACGGTCTAGGAGTTATGAGCAGTTTCGCGCTTTTGGTTGCTATAGCGCCACCTATGGGCCAATCGGGGTCATAATCTCTGAACCTCTCCTCGATTTTTGTACTACCATCTGGCAAAGTTTCAATGCTCTAGCCCTTACGGTTTGGGCTGCACGATGCGTTTTACGGCAGAAGAATAATAATAATAATTAAAGCTGCAAGCAGCATTTATCGGGGTTCAAGCATTTAAGGCCTTTAAGCACATAAGCATTTAAGACATTAAGTTTTATTTGTAAAGCTTTTAACCACTGAAATAATAGATGGAAAAGACCATTTACAGCCAAAACAGGCAATTTACCATAGGAAATATATGGTTTTCAAAGCTTTTTAACAGTTATAGCGCCACCTATCGTACGATCTTCATGAAATTTTACATGCTTGTTTAGACTGTTATGGTACATATGCTCACCAATTTTTGTGAAGTTCTGAGTTTTCGTTTAGGATTTATAGGCTTTTAAATGCATTTTGCCACGCCCATTTTCATTATGACCCAATATACCCATGCGAAAAATGCTAAAGTTGAACTTTTTTGATAATTATTGATCTAGAGAGTCCAGAGAATTACCCTAGACTGGTCTTGTTCCGATCGGGCAAAAAACCTAGGACTAGTTCGCAAAAGTAGGTTTTTAACATAATTGCGAATATTTAATGAACGGTTTGATTGACAGCAATGGTTCTTGAGGCAAAGTTGTTCAGCATGAGCAGATCTATCAAATGATATGCATTTTGTGACAATAAGTGTAACACCACGTGATTACAGAGCCATAAAACTCGTTAGCGCCAACTAGTGGCCGATTTCTTTCAAAATTCTTACAGACCTCTAGGGCCATGAGTTGAACATGCCCATCGAGTTTCGTTCCGATCGGCCTCCGTTAACCTTGTCTAATAGGTGCTCAAATTTCATTGGTCGATGGCGGCCATGTTTTTCGAGATACGCCAAAGTCCTCATAGACATACATGGCACCTTGGACCAAGACACTGCATACCAATTTTCAAGTCAATCGGACAAACGGTCACGTGGTCATAGCCCTTTTCATGTTTTTTTTCATGTTATAGCGCCACCTAGTGATCAATCGTCGACATTTTTTTACTATGACCCCAGATTGAACTCTTACACATGTGTACCAAGTTTGGTGAAGATATCTCATTTCCTTTTCGAGTTATAGCCATTTTAGTAAAATAGGCTCCTCCCACAACATTAATTTATCACCCCCTAGCGACCAGGAATCGAAATTTCGACTTTTTTTCGATAATTATTGATCTTCAGACTCCAAAGAACATTTCTGCACTGCTTTGGTTCCGATCGGGTGAAAAACCAGGGACTAGTTCGCAAAAGTAGGTTTTTGACAAAATTCAAAATGGCGGAAAAATTTGCATACCTGAAATAAAATCGGAGATATACGTTTTGACCTTCAGGCGTCCAGCTTTCCAATGATATAGGACACTTGAGTCTACGACATACGGTCTAGGAGTTATGAGCAGTTCCGCGCTTTTGGTTGCTATAGCGCCACCTATGGGCCAATCTGGGTCATACTTTGATAGGTTCTCCCCAAATTGAGGACTACCATTTGGCCAAGTTTCAAGGTTCCAGCTCTTACGGTTTGGGCTGCACGATGCGTTTTAGGGGAGAATAATAATAATAATAATAATAAAAATCAGTACAATTACAATAGGGTTTCAGCACTTCGTGCTTGAACCCCTAATAATAAAAATCAGTACAATTACAATAGGGTTTCAGCACTTCGTGCTTGAACCCCTAATTAAAGCTGCAAGCAGCATTTATCGGGGTTCAAGCAGTTAAGGCCTTTAAGGCATTTAAGCACAAAAGCATCAAAAGTTATTAAGATTTATTTAGCAAGCATGTAACCACTGACATAATAGATGGAAAAGACCATTTACAGCCAATACAGGCAATTTGCCATGGGATATATATGGTTTTAAAGCTTTTTAACAGTTATAGCGCCACCTATGGTCCGATCTCCATAAAATTGTTTACTGTGACCTCAAATTGAACCCATACACATGTGTACTGAGTTTGGTGAAGATATCTCATTTACTTCTTGAGTTATAGCCATTTGAGTAAAATAGGCTCCTCCCACAACGATTTGCCACATTCTAGAATTATTTAATATGATTCTAGCATGATTTACTATCATATACCATGTTCCAGAATGATTTATTAGGATTCTAGCATGATTTACCTTGATACACCTCATTTCAGTATTATTTACTATGATTTACAATGTTTCTAGCATGATTAACCACATTACTAGCAATTATGTGAAGTGTCAGTGCAAATGAGGTGATGAACACTGACAAAATATTATTGTGTTATAATAGTTAGTTATATACGTGATTTTTAGTGTGTGTCCAAGTATGAATGCAAAAGCACATGTAAAATATTTCATTATTAAGTAGAATGGCCAGCAGAGGGCACTAGAAGACCACTTATTGGCTCACTTTCACTTTAAACCAGTTTTCTGCACTAAAGCAAACCAGTTTTTCCATGTTAACTCAATGCATGCTTACACACACACACACACACACACACACACACACACACACACACACACACACACACACACACACACACACACACACACACACACACATACACACACAGCATAGTTAACCATGATTTACCATGATATACCACGTTCTAGTATTATTTACCAGGAGATAAACGACAATCTAGTATTATTTACTTTGATTTACCATGTTTCTAGCCTGATTTATCACATTACTAGCAATTATTTGAAGTGTCAGTGCAAATAAAGTGATTAACACTGACAAAATATGATTGTGTTATAATAGTTATTGCTATATAAGTGATTTTTTTAGTGTGTATTCAAGTATGAATGCAAGCACATGTTGAAATATTTCATTAATAAGTAGAATGGCCAGCAGAGGGCAGTAGAAGACCACTTATTGGCTCACTTTCACTTTAAACCAGTTTTCTGCACTAAAGCAAACCAGTTTATCCATGTTAACTCAATGCATGCTTACACACACACACACACACACACACACACACACACACACACACACACACACACACACACACACACACACACACACACACACACACACACAGCATAGTTAACCATGATTTACCATGATTTACCACATTACTAGCAATTATTTGAAGTGTCAGTGCAAATAAAGTGATTAACACTGACAAAATATGATTGTGTTATAATAGTTATTGCTATATAAGTGATATTTAGTGTGTATTCAAGTATAAATGCAAGCACATGTGGAAAAATTTAATTAATAAGTACAATGGCCAGCAGAGGGCAGTAGAAGACCACTTATTGGCTCACTTTCACTTTAAACCTCATGATTTTGACCATTTTTCTGCACTAAAGCAAACCAGTTTTTCCATGTTAACTCAATAATGCATACTTGCTACATATGCTACACACAATAATGCTACACACACACACACACACAAATGTTTCAGTGATATTGGTGTCACATTCACCTTCATCACATTCACCTTCTGTCTTCATCACATTCACCATCTGTCGTCATCACCTGCACCTGCTCCTCATCACCCTCCTCATCATCACCTGCTCCTCATCATCATAACCGTCACCTGTTGTCCTTGTCTTGATCTGTGTATTTAAGTTCCCCTCTCATCCATTATCATTGTCGGTTATTGTTTGTGCACTAGCACTCTGTTATGTTTGTTTTCATGTTGGAAAATAAAACCTTTGTTATATTTGTACCACACACACACACACACACACACACACACACACACACACACACACACACACACACACACACACACACACACACCATCATTTATCATGATTTACCATGGCTGATACCAATACCAATATGAGAAAATGACTATTTTAAACAGCAGGGGGCAGTAAAATACCACTTATTGGCTTAACATGCCATTAATTCATATCATTTTCACCTTTTTAACTGTTATAGAGGCAAATTTTGTCCGATCTGTCTGAAAATTTTCATGCTTGTTCAGGGTGATATTTCACACGTTCTGACTTGTTTTTAAGAAGGTCTGAGCATTGATTAAAGAGATATAGGCTTTCGGGGACACTTGGTAAAGGCCAGATTTTGAAGTGAACCTATTATAACTATCCAAATGAAGTAGTTCAACTTTTTCTGACAATTATTGATCTAGTGAGTCCAGAGAATTGTATTGCACTAGTTTTGAACATTATGATATGAAAATTATATGATCAGAGATAGAAAAGACCATTTACAGCCAATACAGGCAGTTTACCATAGGAAATATATGATTTTAAAGCTTTTTAACAGTTATAGCGCCACCTATTGTCCGATCTCCATAGAATTTTTCATGCTTGTTAATGATGTTATGTCACATATGCTGACCAATTTTTGTGAAGTTCTGAGTTTTTATTTAGGATTTATAGGCTTTTTAATGTATTTTGACACACCCATTTTATAAATTACCCTATTACAGCCATCCAAATGCAAAAGTTCAACTTTTTTTTGATAATTATTGATCTAGAGAGTCCAGAGAATTGTCCTAGACTGGTCTGGTTCCGATCGGGCAAAAAACCTAGGACTAGTTCGCAAAAGTAGGTTTTTAACATATTAATGAATAATTAATGAACAGTTTGATTGACAGCAATGGTTCTTGAGGCAAAGTTGTTCAGGATGAGGAGATCTATCAAATGATATGCATATTGTGTGGATATTTGTAACACCATGTGATTACAGAGCCGTAAAACTCGTTAGCGCCAACTAGTGGCCGATTTCTTTCAAAATTCTTACAGACCTTTAGGGCCATGAGCCGAACATGCCCATTGAGTTTCGTTCCGATCGGCCTCCGTTAACCTTGTCTAATAGGTGCTCAAACTTCGTTGGCCGATGGCGGCCATGTTTTTTGAGATACGCCAATGTCCTCATACACATACATGGCACCTTGGACCAAGACACTGCATACCAATTTTCAAGTCAATCGGACTAACGGTCAGGTGGTTATAGCCTGTTTTATGTTTTATTCATTTTATAGCGCCACCATGAGGCCAATCGTCGCGATTTTTTTACTGTGACCCCAGAGTAAGCTCATACACATGTGTACCAAGTTTGGTGAAGATACCTCATTTACATCGGGAGTTATAGCCATTTTAGTAAAATAGGCCCCTCCCACAACGTACGTTTTGGCGCCCCTTAGCGACCGTGAATCGAAATTTCCACTTTTTTTCGATAATTATTGATATTCAGTCTCCAGAGAACATTTCTGCACTAGTTTGGTTCCAATCGGGCAAAAAACCAGGGACTAGTTCGCAAAAGTAGATTTTTGACAAAATTCAAAATGGCGGAAAATCTATCATGGCGGAAATGAAATCGGAGATATACGTTTTGTTCGTCAGGCGTCCAGCTTTCCAATGATATAAGACACTTGAGTCTACGACATACGGTCTAGGAGTTATGAGCAGTTTCGCGCTTTTGGTTGTTATAGCGCCACCTATGGGCCAATCGGGGTCATAATCTCTGAACCTTTCCTCGATTTTTGTACTACCATATGGCAAAGTTTCAAAGTTCCAGCTCTTACGGTTTGGGCTGCACGATGCGTTTTACGGCAGAATAATAATAATAATAATAATAATTAAAGCTGCAAGCAGCATTTATCGGGGTTCAAGCTATTAAGGCCTTTAAGGGTTTTTAAGCACAAAAGCATCAAAAGTTATCAGGTTTTATTTAGCAAGCATGTAACCACTGACATAATAGATGGAAAAGACCATTTACAGCCAATACAGGCAATGTACCATAGGAAATATATGGTTTTAAAGCTTTTTAACAGTTATAGCGCCACCTATGGTCCGATCTCCATAAAATTTGGCATGCTTGTTAATGATGTTATGTCACATATGCTCACCAATTTTTGTGAAGTTCTGAGTTTTAATTTAGGATTTATAGGATTTTTAATGTATTTTGCCAGGCCCATTTTATAAATGACCCTATTACAGCCATCCAAAAGCAAAAGTTAAACTTTTTTTCGATAATTATTGATCTAGAGAGTCCAGAGAATTGTCCTAGACTGGTCTGGTTCCGATCGGGCGAAAAACCTAGGACTAGTTCGCAAAAGTAGGTTTTTAATATGTTCGCGAATATTTAATGAACGGTTTGATTGACAGCAATGGTTCTTGAGGCAAAGTTGTTCAGCATGAGCAGATCTATCAAATGATATGCATATTGTGTGGATGAGTGTAACACCACGTGATTACAGAGCCATAAAACTCGTTAGCGCCAACTAGTGGCCGATTTCTTTCAAAATTCTTACAGACCTCTAGGGCCATGAGATGAACATGCCCATCGAGTTTCGTTCCGATCGGCCTCCGTTAACCTTGTCTAATAGGTGCTCAAATTCATTGGCCAATGGCGGCCATGTTTTTTGAGATACGCCAATTTCCTCATAGACATATATGGCACCTTGGGCCAAGACACTGCATACCAATTTTCAAGTCAATCGGACTAACGGTCAGGTGGTTATAGCCCTTTTCATGTTTTTTCCATGTTATAGCGCCACCTATTGTTCAATCGTCGCGATTTTTTTACTGTGACCCCAGACTGAACCCATACACATGTGTACCGAGTTTGGTTAAGCTATCTCATTTACTTTTTGAGTTATAGCCATTTTAGTAAAATAGGCTCCTCCCACAATGTTTATTTTATGCCCCCTAGCGACCATGAATCGAAATTTCAATTTTTTTTTGATAATTATTGATCTTTAGACTCCATAGAACATTTCTGCACTGGTTTGGTTCCGATCGGACAAAAAACCTAGGACTAATTAGCAAAAGTAGTTTTTTGACAAAATTCAAAATGGCGGAAAAATTTCCATACCGGAAATGAAATCGGAGATATACGTTTTGTTCATCACATTTCCAGCTTTCCAATGATATAAGACACTTGAGTCTACGACATACGGTCTAGGAGTTATGAGCAGTTTCGCGCTTTTGGTTGTTATAGCGCCACCTATGGGCCAATCGGGGTCATAATCTCTGAACCTCTCCTCGATTTTTGTACTACCATCTGGCAAAGTTTCAAGTCTCCAGCCCTTACGGTTTGGGCTGCACGATGCGTTTTACGGCAGAAGAATAATAATAATAATAATTAAAGCTGCAAGCAGCATTTATCGGGGTTCAAGCATTTAAGGCCTTTAGGCACATAAGCATTTAAGACATTAAGATTTATTTAGAAAGCTTTTAACCACTGAAATAATAGATGGAAAAGTCCATTTACAGCCAATACAGGCAATTTACCATAGGAAATATGTGTTTTTTAAAGCTTTTTAACAGTTATAGCACCATCTATAGTCCGATCTCCATGAAATTTTGCATGCTTGTTAATGATGTTATGGCACATAAGCTCACCAATTTTCGTGAAGTTCTGAGTTTTTGTTTAGGATTTATAGGCTTTTGAGTGCATTTTGCCACGCCCATTTTCTTTATGACCCAATATACCCATGCGAAAAATGCAAAAGTTCAACTTTTTTTTGATAATTATTGATCTTGAGAGTCCATAGAATTGTCCTAGACTCGTTTGGTTCTGATCGGGCGAAAAACCTAGGACTAGTTTGCAAAAGTAGGTTTTTAACATAATTACGAATATTTAATGAACGGTTTGATTGACAGCAATGGTTCTTGAGGCAAAGTTGTTCAACAAGAGGAGATCTATCAAATGGTATGCATTTTGTGACAATAAGTGTAACACCACGTGATTACAGAGCCATAAAACTCGTTAGCGCCAACTAGTGGCCGATTTCTTTTAAAATTCTTACAGACCTCTAGGGCCATGAGTCGAACATGCCCACCGAGTTTCGTTCCGATAGGCCTCCGTTAACCTTGTCTAATAGGTGCTCAAACTTCATTGGCCGATGGCGGCCATGTTTTTTGAGATACACCAATGTCCTCATAGACATACATGGCACCTTGGACCAAGACACTGCATACCAATTTTCAAGTCAATCGGACTAACGGTCAGGTGGTTATAGCCTGTTTTATGTTTTTTTCATGTTATAGCGCCACCATGTGACCAATCGCCGCGATTTTTTTACCGTGACCTCATATTGACGTCTTACACATGTGTACCAGGTTTGGTTAAAATACCTCTTTTACTTCTGGAGTTATAGCCATTTTAGTAAAATAGGCTCCTCCCACAACGTTAATTTTGCACCCCCTAGCGACCGTGAATCGAAATTTCAACTTTTTTTTGATAATTATTGATATTCAGACTCCAGAGAACAATTCTGCACTGGTTTGGTTCCGATCGGGCAAAAAACCAGGGACTAGTTCGCAAAAGTAGATTTTTTGACAAAATTCAAAATGGCGGAAAATCTATCATGGCGGAAATAAAATCGGAGATATACGTTTTGTTCGTCAGGCGTCCAGCTTTCCAATGATATAAGACACTTGAGTCTATGACTTACGGTCTAGGAGTTATGAGCAGTTTCGCGCTTTTGGTTGCTATAGCGCCACCTATGGGCCAATCGGGGTCATAATTTGATAACCTCTCCTCGATTTTTGTACTACCATATGGCAAAGTTTCAAAGCTCTAGCCCTTACGGTTTGGGCTGCACGATGCGTTTTACGGCAGAATAATAATAATAATAATAATAATAAAAATCAGCACAATTACAATAGGGTTTCAGCACTTCGTGCTTGAACCCCTAATAAAAATCCTTACAATTACAATAGGGTTTCAGCACTTCGTGCTTGAACCCCTAATAAAAATCAGCACAATTACAATAGGGTTTCAGCACTTCGTGCTTGAACCCCTAATAAAAATCAGCACAATTACAATAGGGTTTCAGCACTTCGTGCTTGAACCCCTAATAATTAAAGCTGCAAGCAGCATTTATCGGGGTTCAAGCATTTAAGGCCTTTAAGGCATTTAAGCATTCAAGACATTAAGATTTATTTAGAAAGCTTTTAACCACTGAAATAATAGATTGAAAAGTCCATTTACAGCCAATACAGGCAATTTACCATTGCTTTTTAACAGTTATAGCGCCAACTATCATCCGATCTACATACAATTTTGCATGCTTATTTAGAATGTTATGGCACATATGCTCACCAATTTTCGTGATGTTCTGAGTTTTTGTTTAGGATTTATAGGCTTTTGTTTGCATTTTGCCACGCCCATTTTCTTTATGACCCAATTATACCCATGCGAAAAATGCAAAAGTTCAACTTTTTTTGATAATTATTGATCTAAAGCGTCCAGAGAATTGTCCTAGACTCGTTTGGTTCCGATCGGGCAAAAAACCAGGGACTAGTTCGCAAAAGTAGGTTTTTAACATATTCGTGAATAATTAATAAACTGTTTGATTGACAGCAATGGTTCTAGAGGCAAAGTTGTTCAGCATGAGCAGGTCTATCAAATGATATGCATTTTGTGATGATAAGTGTAACACCACGTGATTACAGAGCCATAAAACTCGTTAGCGCCAACTAGTGGCCGATTTCTTTCAAAATTGTTACAGACCTCTAGGGCCATGAGTCGAACATGCCCACCGAGTTTTGTTCCGATCGGCCTCCGTTAACCTTGTCTAATAGGTGCTCAAACTTCATTGGCCGATGGCGGCCATGTTTTTTGAGATACACCAATGTCCTCATAGATATACATGACAGCTTGGACCAAGACACTGCATACCAATTTTCAAGTCAATCGGACTAACGGTCAGGTGGTTACAGCCTGATTTATGTTTTTTTCATGTTATAGCGCCACCATGTGGCCAATCGCCGCAATCTTTTTACTATGACCTCAGATTGACCTCTTACACAGGTGTACCGAGTTTGGTGAACATACCTCATTTACTTCTGGAGTTATAGCTATTTTAGTAAAATAGGCTCCGCCTTCTTCAAACATTTTGGCGCCCCTTAGCGACCGTCAATCGAAATTTCAACTTTTTTTCGATAATTATTGATATTCTGACTCCAGAGAACATTTCTGCACTGGTTTGGTTCCGATCGGACACAAAACCAGGGACTAGTTCGCAAAAGTAGGTTTTGGACATAATTCAAAATGGCGGAAAATTTGCATACCGGAAATGAAATCCTTGAGGCCTTTTTTGTTCGGCTTGACCCAAGGATTCCAATGATATAAGACACTTGAGTCTGTGACAAACGGTTAATGAGATTTAAGCAAAAATATGATTTTTTTTTGTTTTTTGCACTGTAGCGCCACCTATGGGCCAATCGGGGTCATATTTTGATAACCTCTCCTCGATTTTTGTACTACCATCTGGCAAAGTTTCAAGTCTCTAGCACTTACGGTTTGGGCTGCACGATGCGTTTTACGGCAGAAGAAAAATAATAATAATAAAAATCAGTACAATTACAATAGGGTTTCAGCACTTCGTGCTTGAACCCCTAATAATAAAAATCAGCACAAATACAATAGGGTTTCAGCACTTCGTGCTTGAACCCCTAATAATAAAAATCAGCACAATTACAATAGGGTTTCAGCACTTCGTGCTTGAACCCCTAATAATAATAAAATATAGCTGCGAGCAGCGATTACGGGCCCAAGCCGGTGGCACCGCAACCCCGGTGCCTTTAGTTACCTAAAGGCACCGGGGTGGCGGTACCGCCGGCTTGGGCCCTCCATCGCTGCTCGCAGCTATATTTATATATACACATATATATATATATATATATATATATATATATATATATATATATATATATATATATATATACATACATACACACACATACATATATATGTATATATATATATATATATATATATATATATATTATTGTTCAAAAGTTTGGGGTCAGTAAGATTTTTAATGTTTTTAGGAGAAGTCTCTTCTGCTCACCAAGGCTGCATTTATTGATTAAAAATACAAACAAAAACAGTAATATTGTGAAATATTATTCCAATTTAAAACAGCTGTTTTCAATTTTTAAATATTTTACATAGTAATTCATTTCTGTGATCAAAGTTGAGTTTTCAGCATCATTACTCCAGTCTTCAGTGTCACATGATCCTTCAGAAATCATACTAATATGATGATTGATGCTCAATAAATATTCATTATTATTTTCAATGTTGAAAACAGTTGTGTACAGATTTTTTTTTTCAAAATGCTTTGATGAATGTTAGTTCAAAAGAACAGCATATATTTCAAATATATATATTTTTAACAATATAAATGTCTTTACTGTAACTGTTGATCAGTTTAACTCATCCTTCATAAATAAAAGTACTGATTTATTTTATTTATTTACCCCAAAAATAAAATTTTAATTATTACTAACCCAAAACTTTTGAGCGGTAGTGTTTAACGTTACAAAAGCTTTAGATTTCAGATAAATGCTGTTCTTTTGAACTTTCTATTCATCAAAGACTGTACACAACTGTTTTCGACATTTAAAATAATAATGAATGTTTCTTGAGTATCAATCATCATGTTAGAATAATTTCTGAAGGATCATGTGACAGTGACGACTGGAGTAATGATGCTGAAAACTCAGCTTTGATCACAGGAATAAATAACAGTTTAAAATATATTAAAATAGAAAGCAGCTGTTTTAAATTGGAATAATATTTTACAATATTACTGTTTTTGTTTGTATTTTTAATCAAATATATGCAGCCTTGGTGAGCAGAAGAAACTTCTCTGTTATGTGCGCGCCACAGACTGCACGCACGTCCGCTTAGAGTTCCGCCTTTTGCCTTCCGTCAATATTACGTTATTAGAAAAATATTTTTTTAGAGAATCGATTTTTTGACATTTGTGAATCGATTCAGAATCGTCCACGTCCGCATCGCGATGCATCTAAGAATAATTTTTTTCTCCCACTCCTAGATTTCATACAAATAAACAGTTACAATTAAGTCACTTACATTTTAGATGCAATGTTGACTGTTTTTGTTCTGTTTCAGCAGCGAAAATAGTTAAACAAAGATCACGGCAGAACCATCACTTATCACGTGTTTTCTCATAACTGAACGATTTTTAACGAATCGGTTGACTCAAAGATTGAATGATCAATCCATAAACATCTGTCTTAATCATGATCGACTCATTCGAACGAATCGTTTGAACGAATGAATCAATGACTCGCTTATTAAGATGGATGCCTGGCGACACCTAATGGCGGTTTAGTGTTGTTTATTCTTTCCCACATGTGTGTGATTTGTGTGTGCAACATTATCATTATTTTTCTTTCACTATTATATTAGCGATTTAAAAGCACCCACTCGTGTCACACGTCGATTAACCGGTGGGAAAATATCCTCAGACACATACCTAATAAATGTATATTTAAATACAATATTGGCCTACCTGGTAAAAAGTTTTATATACTATTTTGATGTCCTTTTGGACACAAGAGGGCAGTATAGCCCTATGTTTGCTTTTTTGTTGAACCAAATAGCACTAAATAGCCTGTTTTAACTTTTTCATTCTTCTTGAATTGCAAAAACAGAATAAAATGGGTTTAGTTCGATATTTGTATACTTTTATATAGAAATAAATGGTATATAATTACATTTTTAGAAGATTTTTAGTGTTTCCTTTTTGGACATTACTTTAATCCCTCGCCATAGCAAAACCGTTTAAGATATTTATTATCCATTCACAATTTAGCATATTTAATGTAGTTTCATCATGTTGAAAAAGTTTGGTACGAATAAAATAAATAGTTTAAGAGGAGTGGCTAAAAATTCAGAGGCTGATTTAGCAAAAAAAATCACATTCAGACCAAAATATCTGACTTCCTGATGGCCAGAGCTATTGAATGTAAATTAGAAAGTTGTCCGGCTTGATGAGAACAATATACAAACTATTTTTTCTTTACTGTAGTTAAAACTAACCCCCCCCACTTTTGTCAAAAGCATGTTGAAAGTGACACACTTCCTGCTGCCAGTTGGTGGCGCTATAACTTTGACTCACAATAGCTACATCGATCTGATCGGCCTCTTACCACGAACACACTGCTGAAGTTTCATCAAGATCAGTTAATGTATGCAGAAGTTATTCCACTTCGTGTTTCTCTTTTCTCGCCATAAATTCGATTCCTCGCCACAGCCAAACCGTTCGAGATATCAAAAATCCGTTCGCAATTTAGCATCCTCAATGTCTTGACTTCATGCTGACTGAGTTTGGAGGTGATTGAATGAATTCTCTAGGAGGAGTACATCACATTCCACAGCAAGCGTTTTCCAAACAACCCATAATAGCCGACTTCCTGTTGGGCTGGCGTGAAACTTGACAGAGGGAAAGTTGTTCGGCCCACTTAAAATCTATATGTGTACCGAGTTTCATATTAATTCATGCAAGCGTGTTTGATATATGGACCAAGTTTTCAGACCCTGTTCAAGAGGGCGCTGTTGAGCCCCCCTGCCACGCCCATTTCTGAAACTTTTCACATGTCTACTGGCTAATAAGTGTTATGTGTCTGTCGAGTTTCATCCAATTTCAAGTATGTTAAGAGTCTCAAACGCATCCGAAAAGAATATTAAAATTTGATGCGTTGCCACGGCAACAGTATCTAAGATATCAATAATCCTTTCACAGGTCTACATCTGCCGTGTGTTTACATTATACACATAAAGTTTGAAGCAAATCGTGTAAAATTAAGAGGGTGACTTCAAAGCATTTTGAAAGTGACACACTTCCTGCTGCCAGTTGGTGGCGCTATAACTTTGACTCACAGTAGTCACATCCTTGTGATCGGCCTCTTACAACAAACACACTGCGAAAGTTTCATCAAGATCAGTTAATGTATGCAGAAGTTATAACACACTTCCTGTGTCCCATTAATCGCCATACATTCGTTTCCTCGCCACGGCCAAACCGTTCGAGATATCAAAAATCCGTCCGCAATTTAGCATCCTCAATGTCTTGACTTCATGCACACCGAGTTTGGTTGTGATTGGACGAATATTCTAGGAGGAGTATTTCAAATTCCAGAGGATGCGTTTTTCAAACAACCCATAATAGTTGACTTCCTGTTGGGCTGGTGTAAAACTTAGAGCACGAAAGTTGTTCGGCCCGATGATATCTATATGTGTACTGAGTTACATATTATTATATACAAGCGTGTTTGATTTATAGACCAAGTTTTCGGACACCATTCCAGGGGGCGCTGTCGAGCCCCCGTGCCACGCCCGGGTACCAGCTTCAGTCCGGCCCTGATGGCCGCGGGTTCTGACGTGTGTGCAAAATTTCAAGAGTTTTCGAGCATGTTAAGGGCCCCAAAAGTGCCCGAAAGGTTGACAAAATAATAATAATAATAATAATAAATATATATATATATATATATATATATATATATATATATATATATATATAAATATAGCTGCGAGCAGCGATTACGGGCCCAAGCCGATGGCACCGCAACCCCGGTGCCTTTACCTAAAGGCACCGGGGTGGCGGTACCGCCGGCTTTGGCCCTTCATCGCTGCTCGCAGCTATATTTATATATATATATATATATATATATATATATATATATATATATATATATATATATATATATATATATACATACACATGGCTATAATGAACAGGCTGCGATGTCAAGATTGCAATGCTGGAATGTGTGTGTGTGTGTGTGTGTGTGTGTGTGTGTGTGTGTGTGTGTGTGTGTGTGTGTGTGTGTGTGTGTGTGTGTGTGTGTGTGTGTGTGTGTGTGTGTGTGTGTGTGTGTGTGTGTGTGTGTTTGCATGTGTGTGTTTGCATGTGTGTTCATGTTTTTCTATCCCGGTGGGGACTTCAACCTGAATGCACACAGACTCATGGGGACTCGTGTCACAGTGGGGACCTAAATAGAGGTCCCCATGGGTAAACAAGCTTAGAAATCATACACAATGAGTCTTTTTGGAAATGTAAAAATGCAGAAAGTTTTCTGTAATGGGTAGGTTTAGGGGTAGGGTTAGTGTGAGGAGATAGAATATACAGTTTGTAAAGTATAAAAACCATTAAGTCTATGGAGAGTCCCCACAAAGATAGTAAACCGTGTGTGTGTGTGTGTGTGTGTGTGTGTGTGTGTGTGTGTGTGTGTGTGTGTGTGTGTGTGGCGTGGGCGCGATGGAACAGTGGACACATAAAAACATACGTCATTATACAGGACGACATTTAAACTGCAAAGTGTTAACTTATATTTGTGTACTGTCGCAATAAGACACAACATTGTGCTTTTGTAAAATAATTTCAAGCAATCCACCCCCCTGAAAGGCGCTAATTTTAAAATTAAACTAAAATGCTCATGGCTGCACGGGCATTCATGGTGCGCATCCACGACAAGGAACGAGCAGAACAAAGTGGACGTTTTTCAGTTAATTCCTACTTCCAAAGGAATTCATTTGAAACGCCCGCTCAACCGCTCACCCTGTGGTCTGTGTGAGTCCTAATGCCCCAGTGTAGTGACGGGGACACTATACTGCCAAAAGAGCACCGTCCTTCGGATTAGACGTTAAACCGAGGTCCTGACTCTCTGTGGTCATTAAAAATTCCAGGATGTCCTTCGAAAAAGAGTAGGGGTGTAACCCCGGCATCCTGGCCAAATTTGCCCCTTGGCCTCTATCCATCATGGCCTCCTAATCATCCCCATGTACTGATATACTGATTGGCTTCATCACTGTCTCCTCTCCACCAGTAAGCTGGTGTGTGGTGGGCGTTCTGGCGCAATATGGCTGCCGTCGCATCATCCAAGTGGATGCTGCACATTGGTGATGGTTGAGGAGATTCCCCCCATCTATGTAAAGCGCTTTGAGGTCTCAGAAAAAGCGCTATATAAATGTAACAAATTATTATTATTATTATCAACCACTATCAATGTCAGTGCGGACGAAAATATTTACTTTCGTTTTTAAGTTTGCGATTCAAAAGCCCCCAGCGGTGTCACACGTCGATTAACCGGTGGTAAAATATTCTCACCGTCACATACCTAGTATATTTTTATGTAAATACAATAGTCCTACCTGATTTTGAACACAAGAAGGCAGTATAGCTCTATGAATGACTTGACTTTTATGAGACTAAATAGTACAATTTCTATTTTTAAACTTATAAATAATTATTAAATTTAAAAAAAAAAAGAATAAAATGAGTTTGGTTGTGATATTTGTATACTTTTATAGAAATAAATGGTGTATAATTACATTTTTAGAAGATGAGGCTTTTAGTGTTTAATTTTTGTACATTACTTCAGTCCCTCACTATAGCAAAACCATTTGAGATGTTTAATATCCGTTCACAATTTAGCATCTTTAATGTATTTTCATCATTTTGAAAAAGTTTGGTGTGAAAAAATAAGCCAGTTTGGAAGAGTAGCTAAAAACTCAGAGTCTGAAATATCCCAAAAATCCACATTCAAACCAAAATATCTGACTTTCTTTTGCTCTGAGCTAATGACTGTTAATTAGAAAGTTGTCCGGCTCGGTGAGACCAATCTATATACTCATGTTTGTAACTGTTGGTAAAACTAACCCCCCCACTTTTGTCAAAAGCATGTTGAAAGTGACACACTTCCTGCTGCCAGTTGGTGGCGCTATAACTTTGACTCACAATAGTTACATCCATCTGATCGGCCTCTTATCACAAACACACTGCTGAAGTTTCATCAATATCAGTTAATGTATGCAGAAGTTATAACACTTCGTGTCTCTCTTTTCTCGCCATAAATTCATTTCCTCGCCACGGCCAAACCGTTCAAGATATCAAAGATCCGTCCGCAATTTAGCATCCTCAATGCCTTGACTTCACGCTGACCGAGTTTGGAGGCGAATCGATGTATTTCCTAGGAGGAGTACATTAAATTCCACAGCAAGCGTTTCCAAACAACCCTAAATAGCCGACTTCCTGTTGGGCTGGCGTAAAACTTAGAGCACGAAAGTTGTTCGGCCCGATGAGATCTATATGTGTACCGAGTTTCAAATTAATTCATGCAAGTGTGTTTGATATATGGACCAAGTTTTAGAACCCCGTTCAAGGGGGCGCTGTCGAGCCCCCCTGCCACGCCCGGCTACCAGATTCAGCCCCGCCCTGATGGCCGCGGGTTCTGACCTGTGTGCAAAGTTTCAAGAGTTTTCGAGCACGTTTAGGGACCCAAAAGCCCCAGAAACCTTGAAAAACAAATGAAAAAGTAAATCTCACTCAACTGACAAATCACCCCCACCCCTCACACACTCAGAGACAGAGAGAGAGAGAGAAAATTCTCCAAAAAATCACATTCAAACCAAAATATCTGACTTTCTGTTGCTTTGTGCTATTAAGTGTAAATTAGAAAGTTGTCCGGCTCGATGAGAACAATATACATACCAATTTTTGTGATTCTAGGAAAAACTAAGGCCCCATTTTTGACTAAAGGTGGCGCTACTGAGCCATTCCACCACGCCCGTTTTTGAAACTTTGCACATGTCTACTGGCTAATAAGTGTGATGTGTCTGTTGAGTTTCATGCAATTTCAAGTATGTTAAGAGTCTCAAAAGCATCAAAAAAGAATAATAAAGTTTGATGCGTTGCCATGGCAACAGTATCTAAGATATCAATAATCCTTTCACAGGTCTACATCTGCCGTGTGTCTACATTATACACATAAAGTTTGAAGCAAATCGGGTAAAAATAAGAGAGTGATTTCAAAGCATTTTGAAAGTGACACACTTCCTGCTGCCAGTTGGTGGCGCTATAACTTTGACTCACAATAGTCACATCCTTGTGTTCGGCCTCTTACAACGAACACACTGCTGAAGTTTCATCAAGATCAGTTAATGTATGCAGAAGTTATAACACACTTCCTGTTTCATTTTTTCGCCATAAATTCGTTTCCTCGCCACGGCCAAACCGTTCGAGATATCAAAAATCCGTCCGCAATTTAGCATCCTCAATGTCTTGACTTCATGCACACCGAGTTTGGAGGCGAATCGATGAATTCCCTAGGAGGAGTACATTAAATTCCACAGCATGCGTTTCCAAACAACCCATAATAGCCGACTTCCTGTTGGGCTGGCGTAAAAAGTAAAAGTACGGAAGTTGTTTGGCCCGATGAGATCTATATGTGTATTGAGTTTCATATTATTATATGCAAGCGTGTCTGATTTATGGACCAAGTTTTCGGACCGCATTCAAGGGGGCGCTGTTGAGCCCCCCTGCCACGCCCGGGTACCAGCTTCAGCCCGGCCCTGATGGCCGCGGGTTCTGACCCGTGTGCAAAATTTCAAGAGTTTTCGAGCATGTTAAAGGCCCCAAAAGTGCCCGAAAGGTTGACAGAAAAATAAGAATAATAATAATAATAATAAATAATCCTACCGGAAACAATAGGGCCTTCGCCCTTTCAGGGCTTGGGCCCTAAATATATATATATAAATATAGCTGCGAGCAGCGATTACGGGCCCAAGCCGGTGGCACCGCAACCCCGGTGCCTTTAGTTACCTAAAGGCACCGGGGTGGCGGTACCGCCGGCTTGGGCCCTCCATCGCTGCTCGCAGCTATATTTATATATATATATATATATATATATATATATATATATATATATATATATATATATATATACATATACATACATACACACACATACATATATATGTATATATATATATATATATATATATATATATATATATATATATATATATATATATATATATATATATATATATTATTGTTCAAAAGTTTGGGGTCAGTAAGATTTTTAATGTTTTTAGGAGAAGTCTCTTCTGCTCACCAAGGCTGCATTTATTGATTAAAAATACAAACAAAAACAGTAATATTGTGAAATATTATTCCAATTTAAAACAGCTGTTTTCAATTTTTAAATATTTTACATAGTAATTCATTTCTGTGATCAAAGTTGAGTTTTCAGCATCATTACTCCAGTCTTCAGTGTCACATGATCCTTCAGAAATCATACTAATATGATGATTGATGCTCAATAAATATTCATTATTATTTTCAATGTTGAAAACAGTTGTGTACAGATTTTTTTTTTTCAAAATGCTTTGATGAATGTTAGTTCAAAAGAACAGCATATATTTCAAATATATATATTTTTAACATTATAAATGTCTTTACTGTAACTGTTGATCAGTTTAACTCATCCTTCATAAATAAAAGTACTGATTTATTTTATTTATTTACCCCAAAAATAAAATTTTAATTATTACTAACCCAAAACTTTTGAGCGGTAGTGTTTAACGTTACAAAAGCTTTAGATTTCAGATAAATGCTGTTCTTTTGAACTTTCTATTCATCAAAGACTGTACACAACTGTTTTCGACATTTAAAATAATAATGAATGTTTCTTGAGTATCAATCATCATATTAGAATAATTTCTGAAGGATCATGTGACAGTGACGACTGGAGTAATGATGCTGAAAACTCAGCTTTGATCACAGGAATAAATAACAGTTTAAAATATATTAAAATAGAAAGCAGCTGTTTTAAATTGGAATAATATTTTACAATATTACTGTTTTTGTTTGTATTTTTAATCAAATATATGCAGCCTTGGTGAGCAGAAGAAACTTCTCTGTTATGTGCGCGCCACAGACTGCACGCACGTCCGCTTAGAGTTCCGCCTTTTACCTTCCGTCAATATTACGTTATTAGAAAAATATTTTTTTAGAGAATCGATTTTATGACATTTGTGAATCAATTCAGAATCGTCCACGTCCGCATCGCGATGCATCTAAGAATAATTTTTTTCTCCCACCCCTAGATTTCATACAAATAAACAGTTACAATTAAGTCACTTACATTTTAGATGCAATGTTGACTGTTTTTGTTCTGTTTCAGCAGCGAAAATAGTTAAACAAAGATCACGGCAGAACCATCACTTATCACGTGTTTTCTCATAACTGAACGATTCAGCATTTTTAACGAATCGGTTGACTCAAAGATTGAATGATCAATCCATAAACATCTGTCTTAATCATGATCGACTCATTCGAACGAATCGTTTGAACGAATGAATCAATGACTCGCTTATTAAGATGGATGCCTGGCGACACCTAATGGCGGTTTAGTGTTGTTTATTCTTTCCCACATGTGTGTGATTTGTGTGTGCAACATTATCATTATTTTTCTTTCACTATTATATTAGCGATTTAAAAGCACCCACTCGTGTCACACGTCGATTAACCGGTGGGAAAATATCCTCAGACACATACCTAATAAATGTATATTTAAATACAATATTGGCCTACCTGGTAAAAAGTTTTATATACTATTTTGATGTCCTTTTGGACACAAGAGGGCAGTATAGCCCTATGTTTGCTTTTTTGTTGAACCAAATAGCACTAAATAGCCTGTTTTAACTTTTTCATTCTTCTTGAATTGCAAAAACAGAATAAAATGGGTTTAGTTCGATATTTGTATACTTTTATATAGAAATAAATGGTATATAATTACATTTTTAGAAGATTTTTAGTGTTTCCTTTTTGGACATTACTTTAATCCCTCGCCATAGCAAAACCGTTTAAGATATTTATTATCCATTCACAATTTAGCATATTTAATGTAGTTTCATCATGTTGAAAAAGTTTGGTACGAATAAAATGAATAGTTTAAGAGGAGTGGCTAAAAATTCAGAGGCTGATCTAGCAAAAAAAATCACATTCAGACCAAAATAGCTGACTTCCTGATGGCCAGAGCTATTGAATGTAAATTAGAAAGTTGTCCGGCTTGATGAGAACAATATACAAACTATTTTTTCTTTACTGTAGTTAAAACTAACCCCATGCAAGCGTTCATGCAATTCATGCAAGCGTGTTTGATATATGGACCAAGTTTTCAGACCCTGTTCAAGAGGGCGCTGTTGAGCCCCCCTGCCACGCCCGTTTCTGAAACTTTTCACATGTCTACTGGCTAATAAGTGTTATGTGTCTGTCGAGTTTCATCCAATTTCAAGCATGTTAAGAGTCTCAAACGCATCCGAAAAGAATATTAAAATTTGATGCGTTGCCACGGCAACAGTATCTAAGATATCAATAATCCTTTCACAGGTCTACATCTGCCGTGTGTTTACATTATACACATAAAGTTTGAAGCAAATCGTGTAAAATTAAGAGGGTGACTTCAAAGCATTTTGAAAGTGACACACTTCCTTCTGCCAGTTGGTGGCGCTATAACTTTGACTCACAATAGTCACATCCTTGTGATCGGCCTCTTACAACAAACACACTGCGAAAGTTTCATCAAGATCAGTTAATGTATGCAGAAGTTATAACACACTTCCTGTGTCCCATTAATCGCCATAAATTCGTTTCCTCGCCACAGCCAAACCGTTCGAGATATCAAAAATCCGTCCGCAATTTAGCATCCTCAATGTCTTGACTTCATGCAAACCGAGTTTGGTTGTGATTGGACGAATATTCTAGGAGGAGTATTTCAAATTCCAGAGGATGCGTTTTTCAAACAACCCATAATAGTTGACTTCCTGTTGGGCTGGTGTAAAACTTAGAGCACGAAAGTTGTTCGGCCCGATGAGATCTATATGTGTACTGAGTTTCATATTATTATATGCAAGCGTGTTTGATTTATAGACCAAGTTTTCGGACACCATTCCAGGGGGCGCTGTCGAGCCCCCGTGCCACGCCCGGGTACCAGCTTCAGTCCGGCCCTGATGGCCGCAGGTTCTGATGTGTGTGCAAAATTTCAAGAGTTTTTGAGCATGTTAAGGGCCCCAAAAGTGCCCAAAAGGTTGACAAAATAATAATAATAAATATAGCTGCGAGCAGCGATTACGGGCCCAAGCCGGTGGCACCGCAACCCCGGTGCCTTTAGGGTGGCGGTGCCGCCGGCTTTGGCCCTTTATCGCTGCTCGCAGCTATATATATATATATATATATATATATATATATATATATATATATATATATATATATATACACATACATATATATATTTATTTATTTATTCATTCATTCATTCATTTTTTTATTTTTTTATTATTATTATTATTTTTTTATTCAGATTTTATGATACACTCAAAATATTCCACAACAAATCCTTTAAATTTAATGTAAAAGTAAAAATGAAAGTAAGCAGTGTTGGGCTCACGTAACCCTCTCATCAGAATCAAAATGTTTCAACATTTGCGATGTATTTGGATGCTAAACTATTCTTTATTATAGGCTTTGTTCTTCACTCGTGTTCCAATATTGATGGAAAAAATCATCCTCTTCACATGCGCAAAAATTTGCTTGGAAACATCACAGTGGAGCGAGGGGTGCTTACTGTGAATGTACGAATTGTACTACTGACTATTTAGAGCAGTGTAATTTTTATATGTTAGGTTGACTATTTTATTATTATATTTTATTAAGGCTATAATGAACAGGCTGCGATGTCAAGATTGTAATGCTGGAGTGTGTGTGTGTGTGTGTGTGTGTGTGTGTGTGTGTGTGTGTGTGTGTGTGTGTGTGTGTGTGTGTGTGTGTGTGTGTGTGTGTGTGTGTGTGTGTGTGTTCATGTTTTTCTATCCCGGTGGGGACTTTAACCTGAATGCACACAGACTCATGGGGACTCGTGTCACAGTGGGGACCTAAATAGAGGTCCCCATGGGTAAACAAGATTATAAATCATACAGAATGAGTTTTTTTGGAAATGTAAAAATGCAGAAAGTTTTATGGGATAGGTAGGTTTAGGGGTAGGGTTAGTGTGAGGAGATAGAATATACAGTTTGTACAGTATAAAAACCATTAAGTCCATGGAGAGTACCCACAAAGATAGTAAACCGTGTGTGTGTGTGTGTGTGTGTGTGGCGTGGGCGCGATTGAACAGTAGACACATAAAAACATACTCCATCATTATACAGGACGACATTCAGACTGCAAAGTGTTAACTTATATTTGTGTACAGTTGCAATAAAACACAAAATTGTGCTTTTGTAAAATAATTTCAAGCAATCCACCCCCCGAAAGGCGCTAATTTTAAAATGAAACTAAAATGCTCATGGCTGCACGGGCATTCATAACGGTGCACGTCCACGGCGAGGAACGAGCAGAACAATTTTTATATGTTAGGTTGACTATTTTATTATTATATTTTATTAAGGCTATAATGAACAGGCTGCGATGTCAAGATTGTAATGCTGGAGTGTGTGTGTGTGTGTGTGTGTGTGTGTGTGTGTGTGTGTGTGTGTGTGTGTTCATGTTTTTCTATCCCGGTGGGGACTTTAACCTGAATGCACACAGACTCATGGGGACTCGTGTCACAGTGGGGACCTAAATAGAGGTCCCCATGGGTAAACAAGATTATAAATCATACAGAATGAGTTTTTTTGGAAATGTAAAAATGCAGAAAGTTTTATGGGATAGGTAGGTTTAGGGGTAGGGTTAGTGTGAGGAGATAGAATATACAGTTTGTACAGTATAAAAACCATTAAGTCCATGGAGAGTACCCACAAAGATAGTAAACCGTGTGTGTGTGTGTGTGTGGCGTGGGCGCGATTGAACAGTAGACACATAAAAACATACTCCATCATTATACAGGACGACATTCAAACTGCAAAGTGTTAACTTATATTTGTGTACAGTTGCAATAAAACACAAAATTGTGCTTTTGTAAAATAATTTCAAGCAATCCACCCCCCGAAAGGCGCTAATTTTAAAATGAAACTAAAATGCTCATGGCTGCACGGGCATTCATAACGGTGCACGTCCACGGCGAGGAACGAGCAGAACAGAGTGAACGTTTTTCAGTTAATTCCTACTTCCATAGGAATTCATTTGAAACGCTCGCTCAACCAATATAAATGTCAGTGCGGAAGAACATATTTTACTTTAGTTTTTAAGTTAGCGATTAAAAAGCCCCCAGCGGTGTCACACGTCAGTTAACCGGTGGTAAAATATTCTCACCGTCACATACCTAGTATATTTATATATAGATATAATAGGCCTACCTGATTTTGAACACAAGAGGGCAGTATAGCACTATGTTTGACTTTATTTATGTATTGTTTAGACTAAACAACCATTCTGGCAGTTTTTAAACTTAAAATTCATTCTTAAATTGAAAAAAAAAGAATAAAATGTTTAGTTGTGATGTTTGTATACTTTTATATAGAAATAAATGGTATATAATTACATTTTTAGAAAATTTGACTTGATTTGAATTTAATTACTTTAATCCCTCGCCATAGCAAAACCGTTTGAGATATTTATAATCCGTTCACAATTTAGCATATTTAATGTATTTTCATCATGTTGAAAAAGTTTGGTGGGAATAAAATAAATAGTTTAAGAGGAGTGGCTAAAAATTCATAGGCTGATTTTGCAAAAAAATCCACATTCAGACCAAAATATCTGACTTCCTTTTGCTCTGAGCTAATGAATGTAAATTAGAAAGTTGTCCGGCTTGATGAGAACAATATAAAATTTTTTTTTTTTTACTGTATTTAAAACTAACCCCCCCACTTTTGTCAAAAGCATGTTGAAAGTGACACACTTCCTGCTGCCAGTTGGTGGCGCTATAACTTTGACTCACAATAGTCACATCCATCTGATCGGCCTCTTACCACGAACACACTGCTGAAGTTTCATCAAGATCAGTTGATGTATGCAGAAGTTATAACACTTCGTGTCTCTCTTTTCTCGCCATAAATTCGTTTCCTCACCACGGCCAAACCGTTCAAGATATCAAAAATCCGTCCGCAATTTAGCATCCTCAATGTCTTTACTTCATGCTGACTGAGTTTGGAGGTGATTGAATGAATTCTCTAGGAGGAGTACATCACATTCCACAGCAAGCGTTTTCCAAACAACCCATAATAGCTGACTTCCTGTTGGGCTGGCGTGAAACTTGTCAGAAGGAAAGTTGTTCGGCCCGACGAAATCTATATGTGTACCGAGTTTCATATTACTTCATGCAAGCGTGTTTGATATATGGACCAAGTTTTCAGACCCTGTTCAAGAGGGCGCTGTTGAGCCCCCCTGCCACGCCCGTTTCTGAAACTTTTCACATGTCTACTGGCTAATACGTGTTATGTGTCTGTCGAGTTTCATCCAATTTCAAGCATGTTAAGAGTCTCAAACGCATCCGAAAAGAATATTAAAACTTGATGCGTTGCCACGGCAACAGTATCTAAGATATCAATAATCCTTTCACAGGTCTACATCTGCCCTGTGTTTACATTATACACATAAAGTTTGAAGCAAATCGGGTAAAATTAAGAGGGTGACTTCAAAGCATTTTGAAAGTGACACACTTCCTGCTGCCAGTTGGTGGCGCTATAACTTTGACTCACAATAGTCACATCCATGTGATCGGCCTCTTACAACGAACACACTGCTGAAGTTTCATCAAGATCAGTTAATGTATGCAGAAGTTATAACACACTTCCTGTGTCCCATTATTCGCCATAAATTCGTTTCCTCGCCACGGCCAAACCGTTCGAGATATCAAAAATCCGTTCGCAAGAATTCATCCTCAATGTCTTGACTTTATTCTCACCGAGTTTGGTGGCGATCGGATGAAATCCCTAGGAGGAGTATTTCACATTCCATTGTATGCGTTTTCCAAACAACGTATAATAACCGACTTCCTGTTGGGCTTTTGTAAAACTTAGAGCACGAAAGTTGTTCGGCCCGATGAGATCTATATGTGTACTGAGTTTCATATTATTACATGCAAGCGTGTTTGATTTATGGACCAAGTTTTCGGACCCCATTCCAGGGGGCGCTGTCGAGCCCCCCTGCCACGCCCCAGTACCAGCTTCAGCCCGGCCCTGATGGCCGCAGGTTCTGACGTGTGTGCAAAATTTCAAGAGTTTTTGAGCATGTTAAGGGCCCCAAAAGTGGCAAAAAGGCAAAAAAAAAAAATAATGAAGAAAAAAAAGAAAAAAAAAAAATAATCCTTACGGAAACAATAGGGCCTTCGCCCTTTCAGGGCTTGGGCCCTAATAAATAATCCTACCGGAAACAATAGGGCTCTTCGCCCTTTCAGGGCTTGGGCCCTAATAATAATAATCCTACCGGAAACAATAGGGCCTTCGCCCTTTCAGGGCTTGGGCCCTAAATATAGCTGCGAGCAGCGATTACGGGCCCAAGCCGGTGGCACCGCAACCCCAGTGCCTTTAGTAACCTAAAGGCACCGGGGATGGCGGTGCCGCCGGCTTTGGCCCTCCATCGCTGCTCGCAGCTATATTTATATATATATATATATATATATATATATATATATATATATATATATATATATATATATCTTTCTATCTATCTATGTCTATATATGTATATATATATATATATATATATATATATATATATATATATATATATTTACACACACACACATATATATATAAGACAGAAAATATTACTTGTCTTACCTTATTCTGATTTTATGATACACTCAAAATATTCCACAACAAATCATTTAAATTTAATGTACAAATAAAAACGAAAGTAAGCAGTGTTGGTCTCACGTAACCCTCTCATTAGAATAAAAAATTTCAATATTTGCGATGTATTTGGAGGTTAAACTGTTCTTTATTATAGGCTTTGTACTTCACTCGTGTTCCAATATCGATAGAAAAAATCATCCTCTTCACACGCTCAAAAATGTGCTTGGAAACATCACAGTGGAGCTCTGCTTACTGTGAATGGTACAATATGTACTACTGACTATTTAAACAGAGCAGTGTAATTCGTATATGTTAGGTTGACTATATTTATTATTATATTGTATTAGGGCTATAATGAATAGGCTTGCAATTCTGGAATGTGTGTGTGTGTGTGACGCGGTTGCGGTTGAACAGTGGACACATAAAAACAAATAAAATGTTTAAGTTCATTCCTACTTCCATAGGCATACATTGAAAATGCTCGCTCTACTCAATGTCTGTGCGGACGTCTGTATTTTACTTTAGCTTTTAAGTTAGGGATTTAAAAGCCCTCATCGGTGTCACACATCGATTAACTGGTGGGAAAATTTTATCACAGTCACATCCCTAATATATTTATATATAAATACAATAGGCCTACCTGAAAGAGAATTTTACTTGCCAGACCAGAGTATAGCCTGATTAGAACGTCAATAACAAAAAAATAACTTGGGAATCACTAAAACGAGAGATTATTCTAATTTCATTACATCCATTTTAAGTTGCAATCAGCAGTTAATAATAAATGTATTACTGATCAATGGTAACAATGTTGCCCTGCTGAGGCTCATGCTGCTTCTCCAGGAGAATTGTAAACAAATGAGCGCAGAAAACAAAAACGCAACGCAGTTAACAACATACTGACTATAAAAAGTTTTTATATATTTTCTAACATATGATAGAGTTAAGCAACCTCATTTGACGAGTAGGCAACTATTTCCTGAATACAATCACAATTGAAACTGTGACACTGATTTCATACAACAGGTTAATAAACAGTTACAATTAAGTCACTTACATTTTAGATGCAATATTGACTGTTTTTGTTCTGTTTCAGCAGCAAAAATAGTTAAACAAAGATCAGCAGAACCATCGCGCATCTCACAGCAACTTGTTTTCTCATTACTTTATTATTCAGCATTTTGAAACGAATCGGTTGACTCAAAGATTCAATGGTCAATCCATAAACATCTGTCTCAATCATGAATGACTCAGTCATTCGAACGAATCGTTTGAACGAATGAATCAATGACTCGCTCATTAAGATGGTCGCCTGGCGACACCTGATGGTGGTTTAGTGTTATGTTTAAAAGTATAATTTTTTTCCAACGTGCACCATTATCAATGTCCGTGCGGACCTCCGTTTTTTACTTTCACTTTTATATTAGCGATTTAAAAGCACCCGCTCGTGTCACACGTCGATTAACCGATGGGAAAATATACACACACAGTCATATACCTAATAAATTTATATTTAAATACAATAGGCCTACCTAGTAAAACGTTTTATATACTATTTTAATATCCTTTTGGACACAAGAGGGCAGTATAAGCCCTATGTTTGATTTTTTGTTGAACCAAATAGCACTAAATAGCCTGTTTTTAACTTTTTCATACTCCTTGAATTGCAAAAACAGAATAAAATGGGTTTAGTTCTAATATTTGTATCATTTTACATAAAAATAAATGGTGTATAATTACATTTTTAGAAGTTATGTTGAGATGTTTCCTGCTTCGTTTTTGACATTAATTTAATCCCTCGCCATAGCAAAACCGTTTGAGATATTCAATATCCGTTTACAATTTAGCATCATTAATATATTTTAATCATGTTGAAAAAGTTTGGTGGGAATAAAATAAACCTTTTTGGAGGAGTAACTAAAAACTCAGAGGCTGATTTAGCAAAAAATCCATATTCAGACCAAAATATCTGACACCCTGTTGGTCATAGCAAATAACTGTCAATTAGAAAGTTGTCCGGCTTGATGAGAACAATACACCTACCAAGTTTTGTGATTCTAGGAAAAACTAAGCCCCATTTTTGACTAAAGGTGGCGCTACTGAGCCATTTCACCACGCCCCTTTCTGAAACTTTGCTGACTTTGTGTGCAAAGTTTCAAGAGTTTTTGAGCATGTTAAGGACCCCAAAAGCCCCTGAAACCTTGATTAACAATATAAAAGCAATAGTCAAATCCCCCCCTCCCCTCACACACACAGAGACACAGAGAGAGGGAGAGAAAATTCTTCAGAAAATCCACATTCAAACCAAAATATCTCTCTTCCTGTTGGTTGGAGATGGTTAATGTAAATTAGAAAGTTGTCCGTCTTGATGAGAACAATACACATACCAAGTTTTGTTGCTGTTGATAAAACTAACCCCCCCACTTATGACTAAAGGTGGCGCTACTGAGCCCCTCACCACGCCCATTTCTGAAACTTTGCACATGTCTACGGGCTAATAAAAGTGATGTGTCTGTCGAGTTTCATGCAATTTCAAATATGTTAAGAGTCTCAAAAGCATCAAAAAAGAATATTAAAGTTTGAAGCGTCGCCATGGCAACATTATTAAAGATATCAAAAATCCTTTCACAGGTCTACATCTGCCGTGTGTTTACATTATACACATAAAGTTTGAAGCAAATTGGGTAAAAATAAGAGGGTGATTTTAAAGCATTTTGAAAGGGACACACTTCCTGCTGCCAGTTGGTGGCCCGATGAGATCTATATGTGTACCGAGTTTCATATTAATTCATGCAAGCGTGTTTGATATATGGACCAAGTTTTCAGACCCCGTTCAAGGGGGCGCTGTTGAGCCCCCCTGCCACGCCCGTTTCTGAAACTTTTCACATGTCTACTGGCTAATAAATGTGATGTATCTGTCGAGTTTTATCCAATTTCAAGCATGCTAAGAGTCTCAAACGCATCCGAAAAGAATATTAAAGTTTGATGCGTTGCCACGGCAACAGTATCTAAAATATCAATAATCCTTTCACAGGTCTACATCTGCCGTGTGTCTACATTATACACATAAAGTTTGAAGCAAATCGGGTAAACATAAGAGGGTGACTTCAAAGAATTTTGAAAGTGACACACTTCCTGCTGCCAGTTGGTGGCGCTATAACTTTGACTCACAATAGTCACATCAATCTGACCGGCCTCTGAAAACGAACACACTGCTGAAGTTTCATCAAGATCAGTTAATGTATGCAGAAGTTATAACACTTCGTGTTTCTCTTTTCTCGCCATAAATTAGTTTCCTCGCCACGGCCAAACCGTTCGAGAAATCAAAAATCCATCCGCAATTTAGCATCCTCAATGTGTTGACTTCATGCTGACCGAGTTTGAAGGCGAGTGGATGAATTCTCTAGGAGGAGTACATCAAATTCCACAGCATGCGTTTTTCAAACAACCCATAATAGCAGACTTCCTGTTGGGCTGAGCTAATAATTTAGAGTGCGGAAGTTGTTCGGCCCGATGAGATCTATATGTGTACCGAGTTTCATATTAATTCATGCAAGAGTTTTTGATATATGGACCAAGTTTTCAGACCGTGTTCAAGGGGGTGCTGTTGAGCCCCCCTGCCACGCCGGGTACCAGCTTCAGCCCGGCCCTGATGACCGTGGGCTCTGACCTGTGTGCAAAGTTTCAAGAGTTTTTGAGCATGTTAAGGGCCCCAAAAGCCCCTGAAACCTTGAAAAACAAAGATTAAATGGAATAGACAAATCCCCCCCACCCCCTCCACACACACACACACACAGAGAGACAGAGAGAGAGAGAGAGAAAATTCTCCAGAAAATCCACATTCAAACCAAAATATCTGACTTCCTGTGGGTCTGAGGTTATGACTGTAAATTAGAAAGTTGTCCGGTTTGATGAGAACAATATACATACCAAGTTTTGTAATTCTATGAAAAACTAAGCCCCCATTTTTGACTAAAGGTGGCGCTACTGAGCCATTCCACCACGCCCGTTTCTGAAACTTTGCACATGTCTACTGGATAATAAATGTGATGTGTCTGTCGAGTTTCATGCATTTTCAAGCATGTGAAGAGTCTCAAAAGAATCCGAAAAGAATATTAAAGTTTGATGCGTTGCCACGGCAACAGTATCTAAGATATCAATAATCCTTTCACAGGTCTACATCTGCCGGGTGTCTACATTATACACATAAAGTTTGAAGCAAATCGGGTAAAAATAAGAAAGTGATTTCAAAGCATTTTGAAAGTGACACACTTCCTGTTGCCAGTTGGTGGCGCTATAACTTTGACTCATAAAGGTCACATCCATGTGATCGGCCTCTTACAACGAATACACTGCTGAAGTTTCATCAAGATCAGATAATGTATGCAGAAGTTATAACACACTTCCTGTGTCCCATTATTCGCCATAAATTCGTTTCCTTGCCACGGCCAAACCGTTCGAGATATCAAAAATCTGTTCGCAAGAATTCATCCTCAATGTCTTGACTTTATTCTCACCGAGTTTGGCGGCGATCGGATGAATTCCCTAGGAGGAGTATTTCACATTCCACTGTATGCGTTTTCCAAACAACGTATAATAACCAACTTCCTGTTGGGCTTTTGTAAAACTCAGAGCACGAAAGTTGTGCGGCCCAATGAGATCTATATGTGTACTGAGTTTCATATTATTACATGCAAGCGTGTTTGATATATGGACCAAGGTTTCGGACCCCATTCCAGGGGGCGCTGTCGAGCCCCCCTGCCACGCCCAGGTACCAGCTTCAGTCCGGCCCTGATGGCCGCGGGTTCTGACCTGTGTACAAAGTTTCAAGAGTTTTTGAGCATGTTAAGGGCCCCAAAAGTGGCAAAAAGTCAAAAAAAAAAAATAATGAAGAAAAAAAAAAAAAAAAAAAAAAATAATCCTTACGAAAACAATAGGGCCTTCGCCCTTTCAGGGCTTGGGCCCTAATAATAATAATCCTAACGAAAACAATAGGGCCTTCGCCCCTTCAGGGCTTGGGCCCTAATAATCCTACCGGAAACAATAGGGCCTTCGCCCTTTCAGGGCTTGGGCCCTAAATATAGCTGCGAGCAGCGATTACGGGCCCAAGCCGGTGGCACCGCAACCCCGGTGCCTTGGGTTACCTAAAGGCACCGGGGTGAAGGTACCGCCGGCTTTGGTCCTCCATCGCTGCTCGCAGCTATATTTATATATATATATATATATATATATATATATATATATATATATATATATATATTATACAAACATATATATATATATATATATATATATATATATATATATATATATATGTATTTATATATGTGTATATATATATATATACCGTTCAAAAGTTTGGGGTCAGGAAGATTTTTAATGTTTTTAGGAGAAGTCTCTTCTGCTCACCAAGGCTGCATTTATTTGATTAAAAATACAAACAAAAACAGTAATATTGTGAAATATTATTCCAATTTAAAACAGCTGTTTTCTATTTTAAAATATTTTACACTGTAATTAATTTATGTGATCAAAGCTGAGTTTTCAGCATCATTACTCCCATCTTCAGTGTCACATGATCCTTCAGAAATCATTCTAATATGATGATTGATGGTCAATAAATATTAATTATTATTTTCAATGTTGAAAACAGTTGTGTACAGATTTTTTTTTCAAAATGCGTTGATGAATGTAAAGTTCAAAAGAACAGCATTTATTTCAAATATAATTTTTTTTAACATTTTAAATGTCTGTACTGTAACTTTTGATCAGTTTAACTCATTCTCGATTAATAAAAGTATTGATTTATTTTATTTCTTTCCCCCAAAAATAAAATTAAAATTATTACTGACCCCAAACTTCTGAACGGTAGTGTTTAATGTTACAAAAGCTTTAGATTTCAGATAAATGCTGTTCTTTTGAACTTTCTATTCATCAATGACTGTACACAACTGTTTTCGACATTTAAAATAATAATGAATGTTTCTTGAGCATCAATCATCATATTAGAATAATTTCTGAAGGATCATGTGACAGTGACGACTGGAGTAATGATGCTGAAAACTCAGCTTTGATCACAGGAATAAATAACAGTTTAAAATATATTAAAATAGAAATAAGCTGTTTTAAATTGGAATACTATTTTACAATATTACTGTTTTTGTTTGTATTTTTAATCAAATAAATGCAGCCTTGGTGAGCAGAAGAAACCTCGCTTAAAAATCTTACTGACCCCAAATTTTTGAACAGTAGTGTATATATATTATATAAAAATGTAATGGATAAGACACAGATAGTTTCACTTGCCTGACCTGATTAGAACAATGAAAAAACTTAAATGAAAAAATAACTTGGGAATCTCTAAAACGAGGGCGCGATTAAACAGTGGACACATAAAAACATACTCTGTCATTTTGTTCAGAACATCATACAAACTGCAAAGTGTTAACTTATATTTTTGTACAGTAGCAATAAAACACAACATTGTGCTTTTTTTTAAAATACATTCAAGCAATCCTCCCCGAAAATGAATCTAAAATGCTCACGGCTGCACAGGCATTCATAATGGTGCGCGTCCTCAGCGAGGAACGAGCAGAACAGAGTCAACGTTTTTTAGGTCATTCCTCCTTCCATAGGAATTTATTGAAAACGCTCGCTCTGCTCCGCACCATTATCAATGTCCGTGCGGACGAACATATTTTACTTTCGTTTTTAAGTTAGCGATTAAAAAGCCCCCAGCGGTGTCACACGTCAGTTAACCGGTGGTAAAATATTCTTACCGTCACATACCTAGTATATTTTTATATAGATATAATAGGCCTACCTGATTTTGAACACAAGAGGGCAGTATAGCACTATGTTTGACTTTATTTATTTATTGTTTAGACTAAACAACCATTCTGGCAGTTTTTAAACTTAAACTTCATTCTTAAATTGAAAAAAAAAAAAGAATAAAATGAGTTAAGTTCTGATATTTGTATACTTTTATATAGTAATAAATGGTGTATAATTAAATTTTTAGAATATATGAACCTTTTAGTGTTTCCTTTTTAGACAATACTTTAATCCCTCGCCATAGCAAAACCGTTTGAGATATTTATTATCCGTTCACAATTTAGCATCATTAATATATTTTTATCATTTTGAAAAAGTTTGGTGTGAATAAAATAAACCAGTTAGGAAGAGTAGCTAAAAACTCACGAGTCTGAAATATCCAAAAAATCCACATTCAAACCAAAATATCTGACTTCCTTTTGCTCTGAGCTAATAACTGTAAATTAGAAAGTTGTCCGGCTCGGTGAGACCAATATATGTTCTGATTTTTGTAACTGTTGGTAAAACTAACCCCCCCACTTTTGTCAAACGCATGTTGAAAGTGACACACTTCCTGCTGCCAGTTGGTGGCGCTATAACTTTGACTCACAATAGTTACATCCATCTGATCGGCCTCTTACCACGAACACACTGCTGAAGTTTCATCAAGATCAGTTAATGTATGCAGAAGTTATTCCACTTCGTGTTTCTCTTTTCTCGCCATAAATTCGATTCCTCGCCACGGCCAAACCGTTCGAGATATCAAAAATCCGTCCGCAATTTAGCATCCTCAAAGTCTTGACTACATGCACACCGAGTTTGGTGGGGATTGGACGAATTCTCTAGGAGGAGTACTTCACATTCCACAGCAAGCATTTTCCAAACAACCCATAATAGCCGACTTCCTGTTGGGCTGGCGTGAAACTTGACAGAGGGAAAGTTGTTCGGCCAGATGAGATCTATATGTGTACCGAGTTTCATATTAATTCATGCAAGCGTGTTTGATATATGGACCAAGTTTTCAGACCCCGTTCAGGGGGGCGCTGTTGAGCCCCCCTGCCACGCCCGTTTCTGAAACTTTGCACATGTCTACTGGCTAATAAGTGTTATGTGTCTGTTGAGTTTCATCCAATTTCAAGCATGCTAAGAGTCTCAAACGCATCCGAAAAGAACATTAAAGTTTGATGCGTTGCCACGGCAACAGTATCTAGGATATCAATAATCCTTTCACAGGTCTACATCTGCCGTGTGTCTACATTATACACGTAAAGTTTGAAGCAAATCGGGTAAATATAAGAGGGTGACTTCAAAGCATTTTGAAAGTGACACACTTCCTGCTGCCAGTTGGTGGCACTATAACTTTGACTCACAATTGTCACATCCATGTGATCGGCCTTTTACTATGAACACACCGCTGAAGTTTTATCAAGATCAGTCAATGTATGCAGAAGTTATAACACCCTTCCTGTTTCTCTTTTCTCGCCATAAATTCGTTTCCTCGCCACGGCCAAACCGTTTGAGATATAAAAAATCCGTCCGCAATTTAGCATCCTCAATGTCTTGTCTTCATGCACACCGAGTTTGGTTGTGATTGGATTAATTTTCTAGGAGGAGTATTTCAAAATCCAGAGGATGCGTTTTTCAAACAACCCATAATAGTTGACTTCCTGTTGGGCTTTTGTAAAACTTAGAGCACGAAAGTTGTTCGGCCCGACGAGATATATATGTGTACCGAGTTTCATATTATTATATGCAAGCGTGTTTGATTTATGGACCAAGTTTTCGGACACCATTCCAGGGGGCGCTGTCGAGCCCCCGTGCCACGTCCGGGTACCAGCTTCAGTCCGGCCCTGATGGCCGCGGCTTCTGATGTGTGTGCAAAATTTCAAGAGTTTTTGAGCATGTTAAGGGCCCCAAAAGTGCCCGAAAGGTTGACAAAATAATAATAATAATAATAATAAGAAATATAGCTGCGAGCAGCGATTACGGGCCCAAGCCGGTGCCACCGCAACCCCGGTGCCTTTAGTTACCTAAAGGCACCGGGGTGGCGGTACCGCCGGCTTTGGCCCTTCATCGCTGCTCGCAGCTATATTTATATATATATATATATATATATATATATATATATATATATATATATATATATATATATGTATGTATATATATATATATATATATATATATATATATATATATATGTATATATATATATATATATATATATATATATATATATATATGTATATATATATATATATATATATGTGTATATATATATATATATATATATATATATATATATATATATATGTGTATGTATATAAATATTTAAAAGACAGAAAATACTACTTGACTTACCTTATTCTGATTTGATGATACACTCAAAATATTCCACAACAAATCCTTTAAATTTAATGTAAAAATAAAAATGAAAGAAAGCAGTGTTGGGCTCACGTAACCCTCTCATTAGAATCAAAATGTTTCAACATTTGCGATGTATTTGAATGCTAAACTATTCTTTATTATATGCTTTGTTCTTCACTCGTGTTCCAATATCGATGGAAAAAATCATCCTCTTCACAAGCACAAAAATGTGCTTGGAAACATCACAGTGGAGCGGTGCTTACTGTGAATGTATGAATTGTACTACTGACTATTTAGAGCAGTGTAATTTTTATATGTTAGGTTGACTATTTTAGTATTATATGAAGGCTATAATGAACAGGCTGCGATGTCAAGATTGCAATGCTGGAATGTGTGTGTGTGTGTGTGTGTGTGTGTGTTCATGTTTTTCTATCCCGGTGGGGACTTCAACCTGAATGCACACAGACTCATGGGGACTCGTGTCACAGTGGGGACCTAAATAGAGGTCCCCATGGGTAAACAAGCTTATAAATCATACAGAATGAGTTTTTTTGGAAATGTAAAAATGCAGAAAGTTTTCTGTGATAGGTAGGTTTAGGGCTAGGGTTAGTGTGAGGAGATAGAATATACAGTTTGTACTGTATAAAACCATTAAGTCTATGGAGAGTCCCAACAAAGATAGTAAACCGTGTGTATGTGTGTGTGTGTGTGGCGTGGGTGCGATTGAACAGTGGACACATAAAAACATACTCCGTCATTATACAGGACGACATTCAAACTGCAAAGTGTTAACTTATATTTGTGTACAGTCGCAATAAAACACAACATTGTGCTTTTGTAAAATAATTTCAAGCAATGCTCCCCCCAAAAGGTGCTAATTTTAAAATTAAACTAAAATGCTCATATTAGCGATTTAAAACGGTGCGCATCCACGGTGAGGAACGAGCAGAACAGAGTGAACGTTTTTCAGTTAATTCCTACTTTCATAGGAATTCATTTGAAACGCTCGCTCAACCACTATCAATGTCACTGCGGACGAACATATTTTACTTTCGTTTTTAAGTTGGCAATTCAAAAGCCCCCAGCGGTGTTACACGTCGATTAACCGGTGGGAAAATATCCTCAGACACATACCTAATAAATGTATATTTAAATACAATATTGGCCTACCTGGTAAAAAGTTTTATATACTATTTTGATGTCCTTTTGGACACAAGAGGGCAGTATAGCCCTATGTTTGCTTTTTTGTTTAACCAAATAGCACTAAATAGCCTGTTTTTAACTTTTTCATTCTTCTTGAATTGTAAAAACAGAATAAAATGGGTTTAGTTGTGATATTTGTATACTTTTATATAGAAATAAATGGTATATAATTACATATTAGAAGATTTTTAGTGTTTCCTTTTTGGACATTACTTTAATCCCTCGCCATAGCAAAGCCGTTTGAGATATTTATTATCCATTCACAATTTAGCATATTTAATGTATTTTCATCATGTTGAAAAAGTCTGGTGGGAATAAAATAAATAGTTTAAGAGGAGTGGCTAAAAATTCAGAGGCTGATTTTGCAAAAAAATCCACATTCAGACAAAAATATCTGACTTCCTGATGGCCGGAGCGAATGAATGTAAATTAGAAAGTTGTCCGGCTTGATGAGAACAATATACAAACTATTTTTTTTTTTACTGTAGTTAAAACTAACCCCCCCACTTTTGTCAAAAGCATGTTGAAAGTGACACACTTCCTGCTGCCAGTTGGTGGCGCTATAACTTTGACTCACAATAGTTACATCCATCTGATCAGCCTCTTACCACGAACACACTGCTGAAGTTTCATCAAGATCAGTTAATGTATGCAGAAGTTATTCCACTTCGTGTTTCTCTTTTCTCGCCATAAATTCGATTCCTCGCCACGGCCAAACCGTTCGAGATATCAAAAATCCGTCCGCAATTTAGCATCCTCAAAGTCTTGACTACATGTACACCGAGTTTGGAGGGGCCACAGTGAATTCTCTAGGAGGAGTATTTCACATTCCACAGCAAGCGTTTTCCAAACAACCCATAATAGCCGACTTCCTGTTGAGCTGGCGTAAAACTTGACCGGGAGAAAGTTGTTCGGCACAATGAGATCTATATGTGTACCGAGTTTCATATTAATTCATGCAAGCGTGTTTGATATATGGACCAAGTTTTAGAACCCCGTTCAAGGGGGCGCTGTTGAGCCCCCCAGCCACGCCCGGGTACCAGCTTCAGCCCGGCCCTGATGGCCGTGGGTTCTGACCTGTGTGCAAAGTTTCAAGAGTTTTCGAGCACGTTAAGGGTCCCAAAAGCCCCTGAAACCTTGAAAACAAACATTAAACTCAACAGACAAATCCCTCCCACCCCTCACAAACACAGAGACAGACAGAGAGAGAGAAAATTCTCCAGAAAATCCACATTCAAACCAAAATATCTGAGTTCCTGGTGGTCTGAGGTTATGACTGTAAATTAGAAAGTTGTCCGGCTTGATAAGAACAATACACCTACCAAGTTTTGTGATTCTAGGAAAAACTAAGCCCCCATTTTTGACTAAAGGTGGCGCTACTGAGCCATTTCACCACGCCCGTTTCTGAAACTTTGCACATGTCTACTGGATAATAAATGTGATGTGTCTGTCGAGTTTCATGCATTTTCAAGCATGTGAAGAGTCTCAAAAGCATCCGAAAAGAATATTAAAGTTTAATGCGTTGCCACGGCAACAGTATCTAAGATATCAATAATCCTTTCACAGGTCTACATCTGCCGTGTGTCTACATTATACACATAAAGTTTTAAGCAAATCGGGTAAAAATAAGAGGGTGATTTCAAAGCATTTTGAAAGTGACACACTTTCTGCTGCCAGTTGGTGGCGCTATAACTTTGACTCACAAATGTCACATCCATGTGATCAGCCTCTTACAACTAACACACTGCTGAAGTTTCATGAAGATCAGTTAATGTATGCAGAAGTTATAACACACTTTCTGTTTGAATTATTCGCCATAAATTCGTTTCCTTGCCACGGCCAAACCGTTCGAGATATCAAAAATCCGTCCGCAATTTAGCATCCTCAATGTCTTGACTTCATGCCGACCGAGTTTGGAGGCGAATGGATGAATTTCCTAGGAGGAGTACATCAAATTCCACAGCATGCGTTTCCAAACAACCCATAATAGCTGACTTCCTGTTGGTCTGGCGTAAAACTTAGAACACGAAAGTTGTTCGGCCCGATGAGGTCTATATGTGTACCGAGTTTCATATTATTACATGCAAGCGTGTCTGATTTATGGACAAGTGTTCGGATCCCGTTCCAGGGGGCGCTGTCGAGGCCCCCTGCCACGCCCGGGTACCAGCTTCAGTCCGGCCCTGATGGCCGCGGGTTCTGACCTGTGTGCAAAATTTCAAGAGTTTTCGAGCATGTTAAGGGCCCCAAAAGTGGCCGAAAGGTTGACAAAATAATAATAATAATAATAATAATAATCCTACCGAAAACAATAGGGCCTTCGCCCTTTCAGGGCTTGGGCCCTAATAATAATAAATAATCCTACCGGAAACAATAGGGCTCTTCGCCCTTTCAGGGCTTGGGCCCTAATAATCCTACCGGAAACAATAGGGCCTTCGCCCTTTCAGGGCTTGGGCCCTAATAATAATAAACAGAGCAATTCCAAGAGGGTCCTCACACCATCGGTGCTCGGGCCCTAATTAAAGCTGCAAGCAGCGATGAAAGGGCCCTCGCACCCGTGCCATCAACACTCGGTGGCTTTAGGAAGACAGAGCATGGTTGGGAAATGTACATTTAAGGAGGTATATATAGTAAGAGTATGTCAAAGTCAGTTACAAAATGTTTTGTATAATGGTGATAATAGCATGCTTCATGACTCAGCTAAGTGTTGCTAGCATGTTTAGTCTGTTTCTAGCATGCTTAGTACACAATAATTATGTGGTTAGTACTGCATTACGGTGTTAACCATGTCAGTTTCTGTTGCCAGTAGGTGGCGTTATGGCTATAACTGAATATGAGCATGGATGTGTGTTCAGGACAGAACTCTTATCAAACGTGTGAAGTTTGGTGCAAATTGGACATTGCCTTTTTGAGTAACAACAAAGTCATGTTTCATTGAATTAACATTCTTTAGCACTTAGCTAAGCATTGTTAGCATGTTTTAACATGTTTCTAGCATGTTTAGAACTCAATGGCATTTTTAACATGTTGCTAGAACGGCATAAAAGTGTTAAACATGTCACTTCCTGTTGCCAGTAGGTGGCGCTATTACTATAACTGAATTTGAGCATAGACATGTCCTTGATAAGGCCATGATTCTTATCAAATGTGTGAAGTTTGGGGCAGATTGGACATTCCATGCCTGAATTACAGCAAATTCCTATTTAATTGCAATAATAGCATGCTTTAGCACTTAGCTAAGAGTTTGCTAGCATGTTTTAGCATGTTTCTAGTATGTTGTTAGCATGTTTAGCACTTGCTGGCACTTTTTTATATGTTATTAGGAGTCCATAACAGTGTTAAACATGTCACTTCCTGCTGCCAGCAGGTGGCGCTATGACTGTAAGCATGATCATGTGTTCAGGACAGAACGCTTATCAAAAGTGTGAAGTTTGGGGCAGATTGGACATTCCTTGCCTGAGTTACAGCAAATTCATATTTAATTGCAGTAATATCATTCTTTAGCACTTAGCTAAGTGTTTGCTAGTATGTTTTAGCAAGTCTCTAGTATGTTGGTAGGATGTTTAGCACCTACTTGCATTTTTTTATATGTTATTAGGAGTCAAGAACAGTGTTAAACGTCACTTCCTGTTGCCAGCAGATGGCGCTATGACTATAACTAAATATGAGCATGGACATGTGTTCAAGAGATAACTCTTATCAAACGTGTGAAGTTTGGGGTAGATTGTACATTGCCTTCTTGAGTAACAACAAAGTCCTGTTTCATTGAATTAGCATGGTTTAGCACTTAGCTAAGTACTGCTAGCATGTTTTAACATGTTTCTAGCATGTATAGAACTCAATGGCATTTTTAACATGTTGCTAGAACGGCATCAAAGTGTTAAACATGTCACTTCCTGTTGCCAGTAGGTGGTGCTATTACTATAACTGAATTTGAGCATAGACATGTGTTCAGGCCATGATTCTTATCAAATGTGTGAAGTTTGGGGCAGATTGGACATTACATGCCTGAGTTACAGCAAATTCCTATTTAATTGCAGTAATAGCATGCTTTAGCACTTAGCTAAGTGTTTGCTAGCATGTTTCTAGTATGTTGCTAACCTGTTTAGCACTTGTTGGCTCTTTTTTATATGTTATTAGGAGACCATAAGAGTGTTAAACATGTCACTTCCTGTTACCAGTAGGTGGCGCTATTACTATAACTGAATTTTCTCATGTAGATGTGTTCAGGACAGAACGCTTATCAAAAGTGTGAAGTTTGGGGCAGATTGGACATTCCATGCCTGAGTTACAGCAAATTCCTATTTAATTGCAATAATAGCATGCTTTAGCACTTAGCTAAGAGTTTGCTAGCATGTTTTAGCATGCTTCTATTATGTTGTTAGCATGTTTAGCACTTGCTGGCACTTTTTTATATGTTATTAGAAGTCCATATCAGTGTTAAACATGTCACTTCCTGTTGCCAGCAGGTGGCGCTATGACTGTAACTGAATATGAGCATGGTCATGTGTTCAGGACAGAACGCTTATCAAAAGTGTGAAGTTTGGGGCAGATTGGACATTCCATGCCTGAGTTACAGCAACTTCCTGTTTCATGGCGAAACATCGAAATTTGTCAGGCCGCCGAGGACCCGCCCTTTGACGAAAACTCAAGATCTTCGCAATTTAACGTCGCAAAGGCCTTAAGATTACACTCACCAAATTTGAAGATGATCAGATTAAAACTGTAGGAGGAGTTTGTTAAAGTACGAGGCCTGAAAATGGCAAAAACTGCACAAAAATCTGAGAGGAAGTTCAAAATGGCTGACTTCCTGTTGTGTTTAGGGCTATGCTCCAAGAGACTTTTTTGTAGGTATTAGGTCATTACATGTATGTACCGAATTTCGTGCACGTACGTGGAACGTTGCGGGAGGCGCACTCCGTTGAACTTTTATAGGTGGCGCTATCGAGCCATTTTGCCCCGTCCAATTCTGAAACCTATATCAGATGTAAATTTTCGCCAGTTCTGACGCGTGTGCAAAGTTTCGTGAGTTTTCGAGCATGTTTAGGCCCTCAAAAATGCAATTAAATGCGGAGAAGAAGAAGAATAATAATAATAATTAAAGCTGCAAGCAGCGATGAAAGGGCCCTCGCACCCGTGCCATCAACACTCGGTGGCTTTAGGAAGGCAGAGCATGGTTGGGAAATGTACATTTAAGGAGGTATATATAGTAAGAGTATGTCAAAGTCAGTTACAAAATGTTTTGTATAATGGTGATAATAGCATGCTTCATGACTCAGCTAAGTGTTGCTAGCATGTTCAGTCTGTTTCTAGCATGCTTAGTACACAATAATTATGTGGTTAGTACTGCACGGTGTTAACCATGTCAGTTTCTGTTGCCAGTAGGTGGCGTTATGACTATAACTGAATATGAGCATGGATGTGTGTTCAGGACAGAACTCTTATCAAACATGTGAAGTTTGGTGCAAATTGGACATTGCCTTCTTGAGTAACAACAAAGTCATGTTTCATTGAATTAGCATTCTTTAGAACTTAGCTAAGCATTGTTAGCATGTTTTAACATGTTGCTAGAACGGCATCAACGTGTTAAACATGTCACTTCCTGTTGCCAGTTGGTGGCGCTATTACTATAACTGAACATTCTCATGTAGATGTGTTCAGGCCATGACTCTTGTCAAAAGTGTGAAATTTGGGGCAGATTGGACATTCCATGCCTGAGTTACAGCAAATTCCTATTTAATTGCAATAATAGCATGCTTTAGCACTTGGCTAAGAGTTTGCTAGCATGTTTTAGCATGTTTCTAGTATGTTGTTAGCATGTTTAACACTTGCTGGCACTTTTTTATATGTTATTAGGAGTCCACAACAGTGTTAAACATGTCACTTCCTGTTGCCAGCAGGTGGCGCTATGACTATAACTGAATATAAGCATGGTCATGTGTTCAGGACAGAACGCTTATCAAAAGTGTGAAGTTTGGGGCAGATTGGACATTCCATGCCTGAGTTACAGCAAATTCATATTTAATTGCAGTAATATCATTCTTTAGCACTTAGCTAAGTGTTTGCTATTATGTTTTAGCATGTCTCTAGTATGTTGGTAGGATGTTTAGCACCTACTGGCATTTTTTTATATGTTATTAGGAGTCAAGAACAGTGTTAAACGTCACTTCCTGTTGCCAGCAGGTGGCGCTATGACTATAACTAAATATGAGCATGGACATGTGTTCAAGAGATAACTCTTATCAAACGTGTGACGTTTGGGGTAGATTGTACATTGCCTTCTTGAGTAACAACAAAGTCCTGTTTCATTGAATTAGCATGCTTTAGCACTTAGCTAAGTATTGCTAGCATGTTTTAATATGTTTCTAGCATGTTTAGAACTCAATGGCATTTTTAACATGTTGCTAGAACGGCATCAACGTGTTAAACATGTCACTTCCTGTTGCCAGTAGGTGGCGCTATTACTATAACTGAATTTGAGCATAGGCATGCGTTCAGGCCATGATTCTTATCAAACATGTGAAGTTTGGGGCAGATTGGACGTTCCATGCCTGAGTTACAGCAAATTCCTATTTAATTGCAGTAATAGCATGCTTTATCACTTAGCTAAGTGTTTGCTAGCATGTTTCTAGTATGTTGCTAACCTGTTTAGCACTTGCTGGCTCTTTTATATATGTTATTAGGAGACCACAACAGTGTTAAACATGTCACTTCCTGTTGACAGCAGGTGGCGCTATTACTATAACTGAATATTCTCATGTAGATGTGTTCAGGCCATGACTCTTATCAAACGTGTGAAGTTTGGGGCAGATTGGACATTCCATGCCTGTGTTACAGCAAATTCCTATTTAATTGCAGCAATAGCATGCTTTAGCACTTAGCTAAGTGTTTGCTAGCATGTTTTAGCATGTTTCTACTATGTTGTTAGCATGTTTAGCACTTGCTGGCACTTTTTTTTTATGTTTTTATATGTCCACAACAGTGTTTAACATGTCACTTCCTGTTGCCAGCAGGTGGCACTATGACTGTAACTGAATATGAGCATGGTCATGTGTTCAGGACAGAACGTTTATTAAAAGTGTGAAGTTTGGCGCATATTGGACATTGCCTTCTTGCGTAACAACAACATCCTGTTTCATTGAATTAGCATGCTTTACCACTTAGCTAAGTATTGCTAGCATGTTTTAACATTAGCTAGCATGTTTTAACATGTTTCTAGCATGTTTAGACCTCAATGGCATTTTTAACATGTTGCTAGAATGGCATCAACGTGTTAAACATGACACTTCCTGTTGCCAGTAGGTGGCGCTATTACTATAACTGAATATTCTCATGTAGATGTGTTCAGGACAGAACGCTTATCAAAAGTGTGAAGTTTGGGGCAGATTGGACATTCCATGCCTGAGTTACAGCAAATTCCTATTTAATTGCAATAATAGCATGCTTTAGCACTTAGCTAAGAGTTTGCTAGCATGTTTTAGCATGCTTCTAGTATGTTGTTAGCATGTTTAGCACTTGCTGGCACTTTTTTATATGTTATTAGGAGTCCATAACAGTGTTAAACATGTCACTTCCTGTTGCCAGCAGGTGGCGCTATGACTATAACTGAATATGAGCATGGCCATGTGTTCAGGACAGAACTCTTATCAAACGTGTGAAGTTTGGGGCAGATTGGACATTCCATGCCTGAGTTACAGCAACTTCCTGTTTCATGGCGAAACATCGAAATTTGTAAGGCCGCCGAGGACCCGCCCTTCGACGAAAACTCAAGATCTTCGCAATTTAACGTCGCAAAGGCCTTAAGATTACACTCACCAAATTTGAAGATGATCAGATTAAAACTGTAGGAGGAGTTCGTTAAAGTACGAGGCCTGAAAATGGCAAAAACTGCACAAAAATCTGAGAGGAAGTTCAAAATGGCTGACTTCCTGTTGTGTTTAGGGCTATGCTCCAAGAGACTTTTTTGTAGGTATTAGGTCATTACACGTATGTACCGAATTTCGTGCACGTACGTTGAACGTTGCGGGAGGCGCACTCCGTTGAACTTTTATAGGTGGCGCTATCGAGCCATTTTGCCCCGTCCAATTCTGAAACCTATATCAGATGTAAATTTTCGCCAGTTCTGACGCGTGTGCAAAGTTTCGTGAGTTTTCGCGCATGTTTAGGCCCTCAAAAATGCAATTCAATGCGGAGAAGAATAATAATAATAATTAAAGCTGCAAGCAGCGATGAAAGGGCCCTCGCACCCGTGCCATCAACACTCGGTGGCTTTAGGAAGACAGAGCATGGTTGGGAAATGTACATTTAAGGAGGTATATATAGTAAGAGTATGTCAAAGTCAGTTACAAAATGTTTTGTATAATGGTGATAATAGCATGCTTCATGACTCAGCTAAGTGTTGCTAGCATGTTTAGTGTGTTTCTAGCATGCTTAGTACACAATAATTATGTGGTTAGTACTGCATTACTGTGTTAACCATGTCAGTTTCTGTTGCCAGTAGGTGGCGTTATGACTATAACTGAATATGAGCTTGGATGTGTGTTCAGGACAGAACTCTTATCAAACGTGTGAAGTTTGGTGCAAATTGGACATTGCCTTCTTGAGTAACAACAAAGTCATGTTTCATTGAATTAGCATGCTTTAGCACTTAGCTAAGCATTGTTAGCATGTTTTAACATGTTTCTAGCATGTTTAGAACTCAATGGCATTTTTAACATGTTGCTAGAACGGCATCAACGTGTTAAACATGTCACTTCCTGTTGCCAGTTGGTGGCGCTATTACTATAATTGAACATTCTCATGTAGATGTGTTCAGGCCATGACTCTTATCAAAAGTGTGAAGTTTGGGGCAGATTGGACATTCCATGCCTGAGTTACAGCAAATTCCTATTTAATTGCAATAATAGCATGCTTTAGCACTTGGCTAAGAGTTTGCTAGCATGTTTTAGCATGTTTCTAGTATGTTGTTAGCATGTTTAACACTTGCTGGCACTCTTTTATATGTTATTAGGAGTCCATAACAGTGTTAAACATGTCACTTCCTGTTGCCAGCAGGTGGCGCTATGACTGTAACTGAATATAAGCATGGTCATGTGTTCAGGACAGAACGCTTATCAAAAGTGTGAAGTTTGGGGCAGATTGGACATTCCATGCCTGAGTTACAGCAAATTCATATTTAATTGCAGTAATATCATTCTTTAGCACTTAGCTAAGTGTTTGCTAGTATGTTTTAGCATGTCTATAGTATGTTGGTAGGATGTTTAGCACCTACTGGCATTTTTTTATATGTTATTAGGAGTCAAGAACAGTGTTAAACGTCACTTCCTGTTGCCAGCAGGTGGCGCTATTACTATAACTGAATATTCTCATGTAGATATGTTCAGGACAGAACGCTTATCAAAAGTGTGAAGTTTGGGGCAGATTGGACATTCCATGCCTGAGTTACAGCAAATTCCTATTTAATTGCAATAATAGCATGCTTTAGCACTTAGCTAAGAGTTTGCTAGCATGTTTTAGCATGCTTCTAGTATGTTGTTAGCATGTTTAGCACTTGCTGGCACTTTTTTATATGTTATTAGGAGTCCATAACAGTGTTAAACATGTCACTTCCTGTTGCCAGCAGGTGGCGCTATGACTATAACTGAATATGAGCATGGTCATGTGTTCAGGACAGAACGTTTATTAAAAGTGTGAAGTTTGGCGCAGATTGGACATTGCCTTCTTGAGTAACAACAACATCCTGTTTCATTGAATTAGCATGCTTTAGCACTTAGCTAAGTATTGCTAGTATGTTTTAACATGTTTCTAGCATGTTTAGAAGTCAATGGCATTTTTAACATGTTGCTAGAATGGCATCAACGTGTTAAACATGACACTTCCTGTTACCAGTAGGTGGCGCTATTACTATAACTGAATATTCTCATGTAGATATGTTCAGGACAGAACGCTTATCAAAAGTGTGAAGTTTGGGGCAGATTGGACATTCCATGCCTGAGTTACAGCAAATTCCTATTTAATTGCAATAATAGCATGCTTTAGCACTTAGCTAAGAGTTTGCTAGCATGTTTTAGCATGCTTCTAGTATGTTGTTAGCATGTTTAGCACTTGCTGGCACTTTTTTATATGTTATTAGGAGTCCATAACAGTGTTAAACATGTCACTTCCTGTTGCCAGCAGGTGGCGCTATGACTATAACTGAATATGAGCATGGTCATGTGTTCAGGACAGAACGTTTATTAAAAGTGTGAAGTTTGGCGCAGATTGGACATTGCCTTCTTGAGTAACAACAACATCCTGTTTCATTGAATTAGCATGCTTTAGCACTTAGCTAAGTATTGCTAGTATGTTTTAACATGTTTCTAGCATGTTTAGAAGTCAATGGCATTTTTAACATGTTGCTAGAATGGCATCAACGTGTTAAACATGACACTTCCTGTTACCAGTAGGTGGCGCTATTACTATAACTGAATATTCTCATGTAGATATGTTCAGGACAGAACGCTTATCAAAAGTGTGAAGTTTGGGGCAGATTGGACATTCCATGCCTGAGTTACAGCAAATTCCTATTTAATTGCAATAATAGCATGCTTTAGCACTTAGCTAAGAGTTTGCTAGCATGTTTTAGCATGCTTCTAGTATGTTGTTAGCATGTTTAGCACTTGCTGGCACTTTTTTATATGTTATTAGGAGTCCATAACAGTGTTAAACATGTCACTTTCTGTTGCCAGCAGGTGGCGCTATGACTATAACTGAATATGAGCATGGTCATGTGTTCAGGACAGAACTCTTATCAAACGTATGAAGTTTGGGGCAGATTGGACATTCCATGCCTGAGTTACAGCAACTTCCTGTTTCATGGCGAAACATCAAAATTTGTCAGGCCGCCGAGGACCCGCCCTTCGACGAAAACTCAAGATCTTCGCAATTTAACGTCGCAAAGGCCTTAAGATTACACTCACCAAATTTGAAGATGATCAGATTAAAACTGTAGGAGGAGTTCGTTAAAGTATGAGGCCTGAAAATGTCAAAAACTGCACAAAAATCTGGGAGGAAGTTCAAAATGGCTGACTTCCTGTTGGGTTTAGGGCTATGCTCCAAGAGACTTTTTTGTAGGTATTAGGTCATTACATGTATGTACCGAATTTCGTGCACGTACGTGGAACGTTGCGGGAGGCGCACTCCGTTGAACTTTTATAGGTGGCGCTATCGAGCCGTTTTGCCCCGTCCAATTCTGAAACCTATATCAGATGTAAATTTTCGCCAGTTCTGACGCGTGTGCAAAGTTTCGTGAGTTTTCGCGCATGTTTAGGCCCTCAAAAATGCAATTCAATGCGGAGAAGAAGAATAATAATAATAATAATAATAATAATAAACAGAGCAATTCCAAGAGGGTCCTCACACCATCGGTGCTCGGGCCCTAATTAAAGCTGCAAGCAGCGATGAAAGGGCCCTCGCACCCGTGCCATCAACACTCGGTGGCTTTAGGAAGACAGAGCATGGTTGGGAAATGTACATTTAAGGAGGTATATATAGTAAGAGTATGTCAAAGTCAGTTACAAAATGTTTTGTATAATGGTGATAATAGCATGCTTCATGACTCAGCTAAGTGTTGCTAGCATGTTTAGTCTGTTTCTAGCATGCTTAGTACACAATAATTATGTGGTTAGTACTGCATTACTGTGTTAACCATGTCAGTTTCTGTTGCCAGTAGGTGGCGTTATGACTATAACTGAATATGAGCATGGATGTGTGTTCAGGACAGAACTCTTATCAAACGTTTTTCTAGTATGTTGTTAGCATGCTTAACACTTGCTGGCACTTTTTATATGTTATTAGGAGTCCATAACAGTGTTAAACATGTCACTTCCTGTTGCCAGCAGGTGGCGCTATGACTGTAACTGAATATAAGCATGGTCATGTGTTCAGGACAGAACGCTTATCAAAAGTGTGAAGTTTGGGGCAGATTGGACATTCCATGCCTGAGTTACAGCAAATTCATATTTAATTGAAGTAATATCATTCTTTAGCACTTAGCTAAGTGTTTGCTAGTATGTTTTAGCATGTCTCTAGTATGTTGGTAGGATGTTTAGCACCTACTGGCATTTTTTTATATGTTATTAGGAGTCAAGAACAGTGTTAAACGTCACTTCCTGTTGCCAGCAGGTGGCGCTATGACTATAACTAAATATGAGCATGGACATGTGTTCAAGAGATAACTCTTATCAAACGTGTGAAGTTTGGGGTAGATTGTACATTGCCTTCTTGAGTAACAACAAAGTTCTGTTTCATTGAATTAGCATGCTTTAGCACTTAGCTAAGTATTGCTAGCATGTTTTAATATGTTTCTAGCATATTTAGAACTCAATGGCATTTTTAACATGTTGCTAGAACGGCATCAACGTGTTAAACATGTCACTTCCTGTTGCCAGTAGGTGGCGCTATTACTATAACTGAATATTCTCATGTAGATGTGTTCAGGACAGAACGCTTATCAAAAGTGTGAAGTTTGGGGCAGATTGGACATTCCATGCCTGAGTTACAGCAAATTCCTATTTAATTGCAATAATAGCATGCTTTAGCACTTAGCTAAGAGTTTGCTAGCATGTTTTAGCATGCTTCTAGTATGTTGTTAGCATGTTTAGCACTTGCTGGCACTTTTTTATATGTTATTAGGAGTCCATAACAGTGTTAAACATGTCACTTCCTGTTGCCAGCAGGTGGCGCTATGACTATAACTGAATATGAGCATGGCCATGTGTTCAGGACAGAACTCTTATCAAACGTGTGAAGTTTGGGGCAGATTGGACATTCCATGCCTGAGTTACAGCAACTTCCTGTTTCATGGCGAAACATCGAAATTTGTAAGGCCGCCGAGGACCCGCCCTTCGACGAAAACTCAAGATCTTCGCAATTTAACGTCGCAAAGGCCTTAAGATTACACTCACCAAATTTGAAGATGATCAGATTAAAACTGTAGGAGGAGTTCGTTAAAGTACGAGGCCTGAAAATGGCAAAAACTGCACAAAAATCTGAGAGGAAGTTCAAAATGGCTGACTTCCTGTTGTGTTTAGGGCTATGCTCCAAGAGACTTTTTTGTAGGTATTAGGTCATTACACGTATGTACCGAATTTCGTGCACGTACGTTGAACGTTGCGGGAGGCGCACTCCGTTGAACTTTTATAGGTGGCGCTATCGAGCCATTTTGCCCCGTCCAATTCTGAAACCTATATCAGATGTAAATTTTCGCCAGTTCTGACGCGTGTGCAAAGTTTCGTGAGTTTTCGCGCATGTTTAGGCCCTCAAAAATGCAATTCAATGCGGAGAAGAATAATAATAATAATTAAAGCTGCAAGCAGCGATGAAAGGGCCCTCGCACCCGTGCCATCAACACTCGGTGGCTTTAGGAAGACAGAGCATGGTTGGGAAATGTACATTTAAGGAGGTATATATAGTAAGAGTATGTCAAAGTCAGTTACAAAATGTTTTGTATAATGGTGATAATAGCATGCTTCATGACTCAGCTAAGTGTTGCTAGCATGTTTAGTGTGTTTCTAGCATGCTTAGTACACAATAATTATGTGGTTAGTACTGCATTACTGTGTTAACCATGTCAGTTTCTGTTGCCAGTAGGTGGCGTTATGACTATAACTGAATATGAGCTTGGATGTGTGTTCAGGACAGAACTCTTATCAAACGTGTGAAGTTTGGTGCAAATTGGACATTGCCTTCTTGAGTAACAACAAAGTCATGTTTCATTGAATTAGCATGCTTTAGCACTTAGCTAAGCATTGTTAGCATGTTTTAACATGTTTCTAGCATGTTTAGAACTCAATGGCATTTTTAACATGTTGCTAGAACGGCATCAACGTGTTAAACATGTCACTTCCTGTTGCCAGTTGGTGGCGCTATTACTATAATTGAACATTCTCATGTAGATGTGTTCAGGCCATGACTCTTATCAAAAGTGTGAAGTTTGGGGCAGATTGGACATTCCATGCCTGAGTTACAGCAAATTCCTATTTAATTGCAATAATAGCATGCTTTAGCACTTGGCTAAGAGTTTGCTAGCATGTTTTAGCATGTTTCTAGTATGTTGTTAGCATGTTTAACACTTGCTGGCACTCTTTTATATGTTATTAGGAGTCCATAACAGTGTTAAACATGTCACTTCCTGTTGCCAGCAGGTGGCGCTATGACTGTAACTGAATATAAGCATGGTCATGTGTTCAGGACAGAACGCTTATCAAAAGTGTGAAGTTTGGGGCAGATTGGACATTCCATGCCTGAGTTACAGCAAATTCATATTTAATTGCAGTAATATCATTCTTTAGCACTTAGCTAAGTGTTTGCTAGTATGTTTTAGCATGTCTATAGTATGTTGGTAGGATGTTTAGCACCTACTGGCATTTTTTTATATGTTATTAGGAGTCAAGAACAGTGTTAAACGTCACTTCCTGTTGCCAGCAGGTGGCGCTATTACTATAACTGAATATTCTCATGTAGATATGTTCAGGACAGAACGCTTATCAAAAGTGTGAAGTTTGGGGCAGATTGGACATTCCATGCCTGAGTTACAGCAAATTCCTATTTAATTGCAATAATAGCATGCTTTAGCACTTAGCTAAGAGTTTGCTAGCATGTTTTAGCATGCTTCTAGTATGTTGTTAGCATGTTTAGCACTTGCTGGCACTTTTTTATATGTTATTAGGAGTCCATAACAGTGTTAAACATGTCACTTCCTGTTGCCAGCAGGTGGCGCTATGACTATAACTGAATATGAGCATGGTCATGTGTTCAGGACAGAACGTTTATTAAAAGTGTGAAGTTTGGCGCAGATTGGACATTGCCTTCTTGAGTAACAACAACATCCTGTTTCATTGAATTAGCATGCTTTAGCACTTAGCTAAGTATTGCTAGTATGTTTTAACATGTTTCTAGCATGTTTAGAAGTCAATGGCATTTTTAACATGTTGCTAGAATGGCATCAACGTGTTAAACATGACACTTCCTGTTACCAGTAGGTGGCGCTATTACTATAACTGAATATTCTCATGTAGATATGTTCAGGACAGAACGCTTATCAAAAGTGTGAAGTTTGGGGCAGATTGGACATTCCATGCCTGAGTTACAGCAAATTCCTATTTAATTGCAATAATAGCATGCTTTAGCACTTAGCTAAGAGTTTGCTAGCATGTTTTAGCATGCTTCTAGTATGTTGTTAGCATGTTTAGCACTTGCTGGCACTTTTTTATATGTTATTAGGAGTCCATAACAGTGTTAAACATGTCACTTCCTGTTGCCAGCAGGTGGCGCTATGACTATAACTGAATATGAGCATGGTCATGTGTTCAGGACAGAACGTTTATTAAAAGTGTGAAGTTTGGCGCAGATTGGACATTGCCTTCTTGAGTAACAACAACATCCTGTTTCATTGAATTAGCATGCTTTAGCACTTAGCTAAGTATTGCTAGTATGTTTTAACATGTTTCTAGCATGTTTAGAAGTCAATGGCATTTTTAACATGTTGCTAGAATGGCATCAACGTGTTAAACATGACACTTCCTGTTACCAGTAGGTGGCGCTATTACTATAACTGAATATTCTCATGTAGATATGTTCAGGACAGAACGCTTATCAAAAGTGTGAAGTTTGGGGCAGATTGGACATTCCATGCCTGAGTTACAGCAAATTCCTATTTAATTGCAATAATAGCATGCTTTAGCACTTAGCTAAGAGTTTGCTAGCATGTTTTAGCATGCTTCTAGTATGTTGTTAGCATGTTTAGCACTTGCTGGCACTTTTTTATATGTTATTAGGAGTCCATAACAGTGTTAAACATGTCACTTTCTGTTGCCAGCAGGTGGCGCTATGACTATAACTGAATATGAGCATGGTCATGTGTTCAGGACAGAACTCTTATCAAACGTATGAAGTTTGGGGCAGATTGGACATTCCATGCCTGAGTTACAGCAACTTCCTGTTTCATGGCGAAACATCAAAATTTGTCAGGCCGCCGAGGACCCGCCCTTCGACGAAAACTCAAGATCTTCGCAATTTAACGTCGCAAAGGCCTTAAGATTACACTCACCAAATTTGAAGATGATCAGATTAAAACTGTAGGAGGAGTTCGTTAAAGTATGAGGCCTGAAAATGTCAAAAACTGCACAAAAATCTGGGAGGAAGTTCAAAATGGCTGACTTCCTGTTGGGTTTAGGGCTATGCTCCAAGAGACTTTTTTGTAGGTATTAGGTCATTACATGTATGTACCGAATTTCGTGCACGTACGTGGAACGTTGCGGGAGGCGCACTCCGTTGAACTTTTATAGGTGGCGCTATCGAGCCGTTTTGCCCCGTCCAATTCTGAAACCTATATCAGATGTAAATTTTCGCCAGTTCTGACGCGTGTGCAAAGTTTCGTGAGTTTTCGCGCATGTTTAGGCCCTCAAAAATGCAATTCAATGCGGAGAAGAATAATAATAATAATAATAATAATAATAATTAAAGCTGCAAGCAGCGATGAAAGGGCCCTCGCACCCGTGCCATCAACACTCGGTGGCTTTAGGAAGACAGAGCATGGTTGGGAAATGTACATTTAAGGAGGTATATATAGTAAGAGTATGTCAAAGTTAGTAACAAAATGTTTTGTATAATGGTGATAATAGCATGCTTCATGACTCAGCTAAGTGTTGCTAGCATGTTTAGTCTGTTTCTAGCATGCTTAGTACACAATAATTATGTGGTTAGTACTGCATTACTGTGTTAACCATGTCAGTTTCTGTTGCCAATAGGTGGCGTTATGACTATTGCTGAATATGAGCATGGATGTGTGTTCAGGACAGAACTCTTATCAAACGTGTGAAGTTTGGTGCAAATTGGAAATTGCCTTCTTGAGTAACAAAAAAGTCATGTTTCATTGAATTAGCATTCTTTAGCACTTAGCTAAGCATTGTTAGCATGTTTTAACATGTTTCTAGCATGTTTAGAACTCAATGGCATTTTTAACATGTTGCTAGAACGGCATCAACGTGTTAAACATGTCACTTCCTGTTGCCAGTAGGTGGCGCTATTACTATAAATGAACATTCTCATGTAGATGTATTCAGGCCATGACTCTTATCAAAAGTGTGAAGTTTGGGGCAGATTGGACATTCCATGCCTGAGTTACAGCAAATTCCTATTTAATTGCAATAATAGCATGCTTTAGCACTTAGCTAAGAGTTTGCTAGCATGTTTTAGCATGTTTATAATATGTTGTTAGCATGTTTAAAACTTGCTGGCACTTTTTTATATGTTATTAGGAGTCCATAACAGTGTTAAACATGTCACTTCCTGTTGCCAGCAGGTGGCGCTATGTCTGTAACTGAATATAAGCATGGTCATGTGTTCAGGACAGAACGCTTATCAAAAGTGTGAAGTTTGGGGCAGATTGGACATTCCATGCCTGAGTTACAGCAAATTCATATTTAATTGCAGTAATATCATTCTTTAGCACTTAGCTAAGTGTTTGCTAGTATGTTTTAGCATGTCTCTAGTATGTTGGTAGGATGTTTAGCACCTACTGGCATTTTTTTATATGTTATTAGGAGTCAAGAACAGTGTTAAACATCCCTTCCTGTTGCCAGCAGGTGGCGCTATGACTATAACTAAATATGAGCATGGACATGTGTTCAAGAGATAACTCTTATCAAACGTGTGACGTTTGGGGTAGATTGTACATTGCCTTCTTGAGTAACAACAAAGTCCTGTTTCATTGAATTAGCATGCTTTAGCACTTAGCTAAGTATTGCTAGCATGTTTTAATATGTTTCTAACATGTTTAGAACTCAATGGCATTTTTAACATGTTGCTAGAATGGCATCAACGTGTTAAACATGACACTTCCTGTTACCAGTAGGTGGCGCTATTACTATAACTGAATTTGAGCATAGACATGTGTTCAGGCCATGATTCTTATCAAACGTGTGAAGTTTGGGGCAGATTGGACATTCCATGCCTGGGTTACAGCAAATTCCTATTTAATTGCAATAATAGCATGCTTTAGCACTTAGCTAAGAGTTTGCTAGCATGTTTTAGCATGCTTCTAGTATGTTGTTAGCATGTTTAGCACTTGCTGGCACTTTTTTATATGTTATTAGGAGTCCATAACAGTGTTAAACATGTCACTTCCTGTTGCCAGCAGGTGGCGCTATGACTGTAACTGAATATGAGCATGGTCATGTGTTCAGGACAGAATGCTTATCAAAAGTGTGAAGTTTGGGGCAGATTGGACATTCCATGCCTGAGTTACAGCAACTTCCTGTTTCATGGCGAAACATCGAAATTTGTCAGGCCGCCGAGGACCCGCCCTTTGACGAAAACTCAAGATCTTCGCAATTTAACGTCGCAAAGGCCTTAAGATTACACTCACCAAATTTGAAGATGATCAGATTAAAACTGTAGGAGGAGTTCGTTAAAGTACGAGGCCTGAAAATGGCAAAAACTGCACAAAAATCTGAGAGGAAGTTCAAAATGGCTGACTTCCTGTTGTGTTTAGGGCTATGCTTCAAGAGACTTTTTTGTAGGTATTAGGTCATTACACGTATGTACCGAATTTCGTGCACGTACGTGGAACGTTGCGGGAGGCGCACTCCGTTGAACTTTTATAGGTGGCGCTATCGAGCCATTTTGCCCCGTCCAATTCTTAAACCTATATCAGATGTAAATTTTCGCCAGTTCTGACGCGTGTGCAAAGTTTCGTGAGTTTTCGAGCATGTTTAGGCCCTCAAAAATGCAATTCAATGCGGAGAAGAAGAAGAAGAAGAATAATAATAATAATAATAATAAACAGAGCAATTCCAAGAGGGTCCTCACACCATCGGTGCTCGGGCCCTAATAAACAGAGCAATTCCAAGAGGGTCCTCACACCATCGGTGCTCGGGCCCTAATAATAATAAACAGAGCAATTCCAAGAGGGTCCTCACACCATCGGTGCTCGGGCCCTAATTAAAGCTGCAAGCAGCGATGAAAGGGCCCTCGCACCCGTGCCATCAACACTCGGTGGCTTTAGGAAGACAGAGCATGGTTGGGAAATGTACATTTAAGGAGGTATATATAGTAAGAGTATGTCAAAGTTAGTAACAAAATGTTTTGTATAATGGTGATAATAGCATGCTTCATGACTCAGCTAAGTGTTGCTAGCATGTTTAGTCTGTTTCTAGCATGCTTAGTACACAATAATTATGTGGTTAGTACTGCATTACTGTGTTAACCATGTCAGTTTCTGTTGCCAGTAGGTGGCGTTATGACTATAGCTGAATATGAGCATGGATGTGTGTTCAGGACAGAACTCTTATCAAACATGTGAAGTTTGGTGCAAATTGGAAATTGCCTTCTTGAGTAACAAAAAAGTCATGTTTCATTGAATTAGCATTCTTTAGCACTTAGCTAAGCATTGTTAGCATGTTTTAACATGTTTCTAGCATGTTTAGAACTCAATGGCATTTTTAACATGTTGCTAGAACGGCATCAACGTGTTAAACATGTCACTTCCTGTTGCCAGTAGGTGGCGCTATTACTAAAAATGAACATTCTCATGTAGATGTATTCAGGCCATGACTCTTATCAAAAGTGTGAAGTTTGGGGCAGATTGGACATTCCATGCCTGAGTTACAGCAAATTCCTATTTAATTGCAATAATAGCATGCTTTAGCACTTAGCTAAGAGTTTGCTAGCATGTTTTAGCATGTTTCTAGTATGTTGTTAGCATGTTTAACACTTGCTGGCACTTTTTTATATGTTATTAGGAGTCCATAACAGTGTTAAACATGTCACTTCCTGTTGCCAGCAGGTGGCGCTATGACTGTAACTGAATATAAGCATGGTCATGTGTTCAAGACAGAACACTTATCAAAAGTGTGAAGTTTGGGGCAGATTGGACATTCCATGCCTGAGTTACAGCAAATTCATATTTAATTGCAGTAATATCATTCTTTAGCACTTAGCTAAGTGTTTGCTAGTATGTTTTAGCATGTTTCTAGTATGTTGGTAGGATGTTTAGCACCTACTGGCATTTTTTTTATATGTTATTAGGAGTCAAGAACAGTGTTAAACGTCACTTCCTGTTGCCAGCAGGTGGCGCTATGACTATAACTAAATATGAGCATGGACATGTGTTCAAGAGATAACTCTTATCAAACGTGTGAAGTTTGGGGTAGATTGTACATTGCCTTCTTGAGTAACAACAAAGTCCTGTTTCATTGAATTATCATGCTTTAGCACTTAGCTAAGTATTGCTAGCATGTTTTAATATGTTTCTAGCATGTTTAGAACTCAATGGCATTTTTAACATGTTGCTAGAACGGCATCAACGTGTTAAACATGTCACTTCCTGTTGCCAGTAGGTGGCGCTATTACTATAACTGAATTTGAGCATAGACATGTGTTCAGGCCATGATTCTTATCAAACGTGTGATGTTTGGGGCAGATTGGACATTCCATGCCTGGGTTACAGCAAATTCCTATTTAATTGCAGTGATAGCATGCTTTAGCACTTAGCTAAGTGTTTGCTAGCATGTTTCTAGTATGTTACTAACCTGTTTAGCACTTGCTGGCTCTTTTTTATATGTTATTAGGAGACCACAACAGTGTTAAACATGTCACTTCCTGTTGACAGCAGGTGGCGCTATTACTATAACTGAATATTCTCATGTAGATGTGTTCAGGCCATGACTCTTATCAAACGTGTGAAGTTTGAGGCAGATTGGACATTCCTTGCCTGTGTTACAGCAAATTCCTATTTAATTGCAGCAATAGCATGCTTTAGCACTTAGCTAAGTGTTTGCTAGCATGTTTTAGCATTTTTCTAGTATGTTGTTAGCATGTTTAGCACTTGCTGGCACTTTTTTTATGTTTTTATGTCCACAACAGTGTTTAACATGTCACTTCCTGTTGCCAGCAGGTGGCACTATGACTGTAACTGAATATGAGCATGGTCATGTGTTCAGGACAGAACGTTTATTAAAAGTGTGAAGTTTGGCGCAGATTGGACATTGCCTTCTTGAGTAACAACAACATCCTGTTTCATTGAATTAGCATGCTTTAGCACTTAGCTAAGTATTGCTAGCATGTTTTAAAATGTTTCTAGCATGTTTAAAAGTCAATGGCATTTTTAACATGTTGCTAGAATGGCATCAACGTGTTAAACATGACACTTCCTGTTACCAGTAGGTGGCGCTATTACTATAACTGAATGTTCTCATGTAGATGTGTTCAGGACAGAACGCTTATCAAAAGTGTGAAGTTTGGGGCAGATTGGACATTCCATGCCTGAGTTACAGCAAATTCCTATTTAATTGCAATAATAGCATGCTTTAGCACTTAGCTAAGAGTTTGCTAGCATGTTTTAGCATGCTTCTAGTATGTTGTTAGCATGTTTAGCACTTGCTGGCACTTTTTTATATGTTATTAGGAGTCCATAACAGTGTTAAACATGTCACTTCCTGTTGCCAGCAGGTGGCGCTATGACTGTAACTGAATATGAGCATGGTCATGTGTTCAGGACAGAACGCTTATCAAAAGTGTGAAGTTTGGGGCAGATTGGACATTCCATGCCTTAGTTACAGCAACTTCCTGTTTCATGGCGAAACATCGAAATTTGTCAGGCCGCCGAGGACCCGCCCTTTGACGAAAACTCAAGATCTTCGCAATTTAACGTCGCAAAGGCCTTAAGATTACACTCACCAAATCTGAAGATGATCAGATTAAAACTGTAGGAGGAGTTCGTTAAAGTACGAGGCCTGAAAATGTCAAAAACTGCACAAAAATCTGAGAGGAAGTTCAAAATGGCTGACTTCCTGTTGTGTTTAGGGCTATGCTCCAAGAGACTTTTTTGTAGGTATTAGTTCATTACATGTATGTACCGAATTTCGTGCACGTACGTGGAACGTTGCGGGAGGCGCACTCCGTTGAACTTTTATAGGTGGCGCTATCGAGCCGTTTTGCCCCGTCCAATTCTGAAACCTATATCAGATGTAAATTTTCGCCAGTTCTGACGCGTGTGCAAAGTTTCGTGAGTTTTCGAGCATGTTTAGGCCCTCAAAAATGCAATTCAATGCGGAGAAGAATAATAATAATAATTAAAGCTGCAAGCAGCGATGAAAGGGCCCTCGCACCCATGCCATCAACACTCGGTGGCTTTAGGAAGACAGAGCATGGTTGGGAAATGTACATTTAAGGAGGTATATATAGTAAGAGTATGTCAAAGTCAGTTACAAAATGTTTTGTATAATGGTGATAATAGCATGCTTCATGACTCAGCTAAGTGTTGCTAGCATGTTTAGTCTGTTTCTAGCATGCTTAGTACACTATTATTATGTGGTTAGTACTGCATTACTGTGTTAACCATGTCAGTTTCTGTTGCCAGTAGGTTGCGTTATGACTATAACTGAATATGAGCATGGATGTGTGTTCAGGACAGAACTCTTATCAAACGTGTGAAGTTTGGTGCAAATTGGACATTGCCTTCTTGAGTAACAACAAAGTCATGTTTCATTGAATTAGCATTCTTTAGCACGTACCTAAGCATTGTTAGCATGTTTTAACATGTTTCTAGCATGTTTAGAACTCAATGGCATTTTTAACATGTTGCTAGAACGGCATCAACGTGTTAAACATGTCACTTCCTGTTGCCAGTAGGTGGCGCTATTACTATAACTGAACATTCTCATGTAGATGTGTTCAGGCCATGACTCTTATCAAAAGTGTGAAGTTTGGGGCAGATTGGACATTCCATGCCTGAGTTACAGCAAATTCCTATTTAATTGCAATAATAGCATGCGTTAGCACTTAGCTAAGAGTTTGCTAGCATGTTTTAGCATGTTTCTAGTATGTTGTTAGCATGTTTAACACTTGCTGGCACTTTTTTATATGTTATTAGGAGTCCATAACAGTGTTAAACATGTCACTTCCTGTTGCCAGCAGGTGGCGCTATGACTGTAACTGAATATAAGCATGGTCATGTGTTCAGGACAGAACGCTTATCAAAAGTGTGAAGTTTGGGGCAGATTGGACATTCCATGCCTGAGTTACAGCAAATTCATATTTAATTGCAGTAATATCATTCTTTAGCACTTAGCTAAGTGTTTGCTAGTATGTTTCAGCATGTCTCTAGTATGTTGGTAGGATGTTTAGCACCTACTGGCATTTTTTTATATGTTATTAGGAGTCCAGAATAGTGTTAAACGTCACTTCCTGTTGCCAGCAGGCGGCGCTATGACTATATCTGAATATGAGCATGGACTTGTGTTCAGGAGATAACTATTATCAAACGTGTGAAGTTTGGGGTAGATTGGACATTGTATGCCTAAGTTACAACAACTTCCTTTAGCATTTCTAGCATGCTTTAGAACTTAGCTATGTGTTGCTAGCATGTTTCTTGCATGTTACATATTAAGTTTGGGGCAGATTGGACATTCCATGCCTGTGTTACAGCAAATTCATATTTAATTGCAGCAATAGCATGCTTTAGCACTTAGCTAAGTGTTTGCTAATATGTTTCTAGCATGTTGTTAGCATGTTTAGCACTTGCTGGCACTTTTTTATATGTTATCAGGAGTCCATAACAGTGTTAAACATGTCACTTCCTGTTGCCAGCAGGTGGCGCTATGACTGTAACTGAATATAAGCATGGTCATGTGTTCAGGACAGAACGCTTATCAAAAGTGTGAAGTTTGGTGCAGATTGGACATTGCCTTCTTGAGTAACAACAACATCCTGTTTCATTGAATTAGCATGCTTTAGCACTTAGCTAAGTATTGCTAGCATGTTTTAACATGTTTCTAGCATGTTTAGAAGTCAATGGCATTTTTAACATGTTGCTAGAATGGCATCAACGTGTTAAACATGACACTTCCTGTTACCAGTAGGTGGCGCTATTACTATAACTGAATATTCTCATGTAGATGTGTTCAGGACAGAACGCTTATCAAAAGTGTGAAGTTTGGGGCAGATTGGACATTCCATGCCTGAGTTACAGCAAATTCCTATTTAATTGCAATAATAGCATGCTTTAGCACTTAGCTAAGAGTTTGCTAGCATGTTTTAGCATGCTTCTAGTATGTTGTTAGCATGTTTAGCACTTGCTGGCACTTTTTTATATGTTATTAGGAGTCCATAACAGTGTTAAACATGTCACTTCCTGTTGCCAGCAGGTGGCGCTATGACTATAACTGAATATGAGCATGGTCATGTGTTCAGGACAGAACTCTTATCAAAAGTGTGAAGTTTGGGGCAGATTGGACATTCCATGCCTGAGTTACAGCAACTTCCTGTTTCATGGCGAAACATCGAAATTTGTCAGGCCGCCGAGGACCCGCACTTCGACGAAAACTCAAGATCTTCGCAATTTAACGTCGCAAAGGCCTGAAGATTACACTCACCAAATTTGAAGATGATCAGATTAAAACTGTAGGAGGAGTTCGTTAAAGTACGAGGCCTGAAAATGGCAAAAACTGCACAAAAATCTGAGAGGAAGTTCAAAATGGCTGACTTCCTGTTGTGTTTAGGGCTACGCTCCAAGAGACTTTTTTGTAGGTATTAGGTAATTACATGTATGTACCGAATTTCGTGCACGTACGTGGAACGATGCGGGAGGCGCACTCCGTTGAACTTTTATAGGTGGCGCTATCGAGCCATTTTGCCCCGTCCAATTCTGAAACCTATATCAGATGTAAATTTTCGCCAGTTCTGACGCGTGTGCAAAGTTTCGTGAGTTTTCGAGCATGTTTAGGCCCTCAAAAATGCAATTCAATGCGGAGAAGAATAATAATAATAATAATAATAATAATAATAAACAGAGCAATTCCAAGAGGGTCCTCACACCATCGGTGCTCGGGCCCTAATTAAAGCTGCAAGCAGCGATGAAAGGGCCCTCGCACCCGTGCCATCAACACTCGGTGGCTTTAGGAAGACAGAGCATGGTTGGGAAATGTACATTTAAGGAGGTATATATAGTAAGAGTATGTCAAAGTCAGTTACAAAATGTTTTGTATAATGGTGATAATAGCATGCTTCATGACTCAGCTAAGTGTTGCTAGCATGTTTAGTGTGTTTCTAGCATGCTTAGTACACAATAATTATGTGGTTAGTACTGCATTACTGTGTTAACCATGTCAGTTTCTGTTGCCAGTAGGTGGCGTTATGACTATAACTGAATATGAGCTTGGATGTGTGTTCAGGACAGAACTCTTATCAAACGTGTGAAGTTTGGTGCAAATTGGACATTGCCTTCTTGAGTAACAACAAAGTCATGTTTCATTGAATTAGCATGCTTTAGCACTTAGCTAAGCATTGTTAGCATGTTTTAACATGTTTCTAGCATGTTTAGAACTCAATGGCATTTTTAACATGTTGCTAGAACGGCATCAACGTGTTAAACATGTCACTTCCTGTTGCCAGTTGGTGGCGCTATTACTATAATTGAACATTCTCATGTAGATGTGTTCAGGCCATGACTCTTATCAAAAGTGTGAAGTTTGGGGCAGATTGGACATTCCATGCCTGAGTTACAGCAAATTCCTATTTAATTGCAATAATAGCATGCTTTAGCACTTGGCTAAGAGTTTGCTAGCATGTTTTAGCATGTTTCTAGTATGTTGTTAGCATGTTTAACACTTGCTGGCACTCTTTTATATGTTATTAGGAGTCCATAACAGTGTTAAACATGTCACTTCCTGTTGCCAGCAGGTGGCGCTATGACTGTAACTGAATATAAGCATGGTCATGTGTTCAGGACAGAACGCTTATCAAAAGTGTGAAGTTTGGGGCAGATTGGACATTCCATGCCTGAGTTACAGCAAATTCATATTTAATTGCAGTAATATCATTCTTTAGCACTTAGCTAAGTGTTTGCTAGTATGTTTTAGCATGTCTATAGTATGTTGGTAGGATGTTTAGCACCTACTGGCATTTTTTTATATGTTATTAGGAGTCAAGAACAGTGTTAAACGTCACTTCCTGTTGCCAGCAGGTGGCGCTATTACTATAACTGAATATTCTCATGTAGATATGTTCAGGACAGAACGCTTATCAAAAGTGTGAAGTTTGGGGCAGATTGGACATTCCATGCCTGAGTTACAGCAAATTCCTATTTAATTGCAATAATAGCATGCTTTAGCACTTAGCTAAGAGTTTGCTAGCATGTTTTAGCATGCTTCTAGTATGTTGTTAGCATGTTTAGCACTTGCTGGCACTTTTTTATATGTTATTAGGAGTCCATAACAGTGTTAAACATGTCACTTCCTGTTGCCAGCAGGTGGCGCTATGACTATAACTGAATATGAGCATGGTCATGTGTTCAGGACAGAACGTTTATTAAAAGTGTGAAGTTTGGCGCAGATTGGACATTGCCTTCTTGAGTAACAACAACATCCTGTTTCATTGAATTAGCATGCTTTAGCACTTAGCTAAGTATTGCTAGTATGTTTTAACATGTTTCTAGCATGTTTAGAAGTCAATGGCATTTTTAACATGTTGCTAGAATGGCATCAACGTGTTAAACATGACACTTCCTGTTACCAGTAGGTGGCGCTATTACTATAACTGAATATTCTCATGTAGATATGTTCAGGACAGAACGCTTATCAAAAGTGTGAAGTTTGGGGCAGATTGGACATTCCATGCCTGAGTTACAGCAAATTCCTATTTAATTGCAATAATAGCATGCTTTAGCACTTAGCTAAGAGTTTGCTAGCATGTTTTAGCATGCTTCTAGTATGTTGTTAGCATGTTTAGCACTTGCTGGCACTTTTTTATATGTTATTAGGAGTCCATAACAGTGTTAAACATGTCACTTCCTGTTGCCAGCAGGTGGCGCTATGACTATAACTGAATATGAGCATGGTCATGTGTTCAGGACAGAACGTTTATTAAAAGTGTGAAGTTTGGCGCAGATTGGACATTGCCTTCTTGAGTAACAACAACATCCTGTTTCATTGAATTAGCATGCTTTAGCACTTAGCTAAGTATTGCTAGTATGTTTTAACATGTTTCTAGCATGTTTAGAAGTCAATGGCATTTTTAACATGTTGCTAGAATGGCATCAACGTGTTAAACATGACACTTCCTGTTACCAGTAGGTGGCGCTATTACTATAACTGAATATTCTCATGTAGATATGTTCAGGACAGAACGCTTATCAAAAGTGTGAAGTTTGGGGCAGATTGGACATTCCATGCCTGAGTTACAGCAAATTCCTATTTAATTGCAATAATAGCATGCTTTAGCACTTAGCTAAGAGTTTGCTAGCATGTTTTAGCATGCTTCTAGTATGTTGTTAGCATGTTTAGCACTTGCTGGCACTTTTTTATATGTTATTAGGAGTCCATAACAGTGTTAAACATGTCACTTTCTGTTGCCAGCAGGTGGCGCTATGACTATAACTGAATATGAGCATGGTCATGTGTTCAGGACAGAACTCTTATCAAACGTATGAAGTTTGGGGCAGATTGGACATTCCATGCCTGAGTTACAGCAACTTCCTGTTTCATGGCGAAACATCAAAATTTGTCAGGCCGCCGAGGACCCGCCCTTCGACGAAAACTCAAGATCTTCGCAATTTAACGTCGCAAAGGCCTTAAGATTACACTCACCAAATTTGAAGATGATCAGATTAAAACTGTAGGAGGAGTTCGTTAAAGTATGAGGCCTGAAAATGTCAAAAACTGCACAAAAATCTGGGAGGAAGTTCAAAATGGCTGACTTCCTGTTGGGTTTAGGGCTATGCTCCAAGAGACTTTTTTGTAGGTATTAGGTCATTACATGTATGTACCGAATTTCGTGCACGTACGTGGAACGTTGCGGGAGGCGCACTCCGTTGAACTTTTATAGGTGGCGCTATCGAGCCGTTTTGCCCCGTCCAATTCTGAAACCTATATCAGATGTAAATTTTCGCCAGTTCTGACGCGTGTGCAAAGTTTCGTGAGTTTTCGCGCATGTTTAGGCCCTCAAAAATGCAATTCAATGCGGAGAAGAAGAATAATAATAATAATAATAATAATAATAAACAGAGCAATTCCAAGAGGGTCCTCACACCATCGGTGCTCGGGCCCTAATAATAATAAACAGAGCAATTCCAAGAGGGTCCTCACACCATCGGTGCTCGGGCCCTAATTAAAGCTGCAAGCAGCGATGAAAAGGGCCCTCGCACCCCTGCCACCGCCACCCGGCACCTTTAGGAAAGGCCTTAAGATTACACTCACCAAATTTGAAGAGGATCAGATCAAAACTGTAGGAGGAGTTTGTTAAAGTACAACATCAGGAAATGGCAAAAACTGCCCAAAATCTGACAGGAAGTTCAAAATAACTGACTTCCTGTTGTGTTTAGGGCTATGCTCCAAGAGACTTTTTTGTAGGTATTGGGTCCTTACATGTGTGTACCAAATTTCATACCTGTACGTGAAACGTCGAGCCGGGGTAAAATGTAGGGGCAATAAGTAAGCCATTTTGCCCCATCCAATTTTTAAAACCACATCACACGTAAATTGTCACCACTTCTGAAGCGTGTGCAAAGTTTCATGATTTTTCGAGCACGTTTTGTATTTGCCACACTTCCTGCTACCAGCAGGTGGCGCTATTGCTATAATCATAATGAGCATTGGCATGTGTTCAGGACAGGACTCTTATCAAACATGTGAAGTTTGGGGCAGATTGAAAATTGTATGCCTGAGTTACTGCAGGCTGTCTGTGGTTGCCTAGCAACATCAGAACTGCAAGCAACATTAATATTGAACTTATCTGATCATGCATATATCACCAAAAGGCCGAAATTGGGTGAACTAGTGCAAAAAATGCCCGTGCAAAATCAGTTTTTGTGTGTGTTTTTAGTAATTGTTGGTTTGGTGTGTGCTCATTGTTACAATTACACAGCAAAAGTTCAGTGATATTTTTATTTGTGCATGGTAAAAAGCACACAGTGAACTCCGAGAAAACGCTATGCTTGAGCAAACAGTTTGTGAATAGGCAACTACAAATGATGCCCGTGAAAGAGACTGTGAACGCATTGAATAGGATATGTTTAGTTGGTGAATAGCATAGGCTACTATTACACAGTAGCGACAACGTTAAGCGCACCAGAATGAAATATAATATTCAGAAGTAAACACTAACAGCATAGCTGACTTACAGATTCAGTTTACATCCACAAATGAATAAGCACCTCGATTCAGGGAGCAGTGCAAAGTGCCCGTGCAAAATCAGTTTTTGTGAGCTGATCGCCGTCAAAAAAGTTCAGGAGATATTTCTTGCGATGGCAATATGATCAAAAATAACTTTATATTGATTCAATGGATTAATAGCATTTTGAAAAAAAAAAAGTCATGAATTTATTGCATTTTTGGGAAAAAATAATCCGTTTTTATAATAAATCTTAAAAAAATTCAAATCCAGATTTTGATTTTCAATGTTGTTATAACCTAAAGATGCTATGTGAAAGTTTGAAACAGAAAATAGTGGTTTTCACACATTTAGTGGTTATCTCACATTTGAGAGATATGCGAATAACACACAGACAGACAGACGGACGTTTCTGTAATTTATAGATAGATGGATTTATCACGTTCGGGAACCAAACTATAATATTCAGAAGTAAACAGTGTAGCTGACTGAGTGTTTATGTCAGAATGTTTATTTTTAAACCACAACCTTCTTGGGGCTTCTTTGACCGATACAACTCTATAATGTCAGAATGTTTATTTTTAAACCACAACCTTCTAAAAATGATATATTTAACGATATCTTTTGCATTTCTCATCCAAACAATGTCAAACTTGGCACTGCACTTACTCGTGCCCGTGGCAAGACACCTGTCGAGTTTGAAATTAATCGGACTAACGGTTCGAGAGATATGCGAGGAACAGACACACACACACACAGACAGACAGACAGACAGACGTTCCTGTAATTTATAGATAGATGTTTGTCAGGCCGCCGAGGGCACACCCTTCGACGAAAACTCTAGATCTTCGCAATTTAACGTCACAAAGGCCTTAAGATTACACTCACCAAATTTGAAGAGGATCAGATCAAATCTGTAGGAGGAGTTCGTTAAAGTACAACATCAGGAAATTACGAAAAATGCCCAAAATCCAGGAGGAAGTTCAAAATAGTTGACTTCCTGTTGTGTTTAGGGCTATGCTCCAAGAGACTTTTCTGTAGGTATTGGGTCATTACATGTATGTACCAAATTTCATACCTGTACGTGAAACCAGGAGCCGGGGCAAAATGTGGGGGCAATAATTTACCGAATTTGCCCCCCCCAATTCTGAAAACCATATCACACGTAAATTTTCACCACTTCTGAAGCGTGTGCAAAGTTTCATGAGTTTTCGAGCGTGTTTAGGCCCTCTAAAAAGCGATTCACTTTGGAGAAGAAGAAGAAGAAGAAGAATAATAAACGGAGCAAAAACAATAGGGTCCTCTCACCATCGGTGCTCGGGCCCTAATAATAAACAGAGCAATTCCAAGAGGGTCCTCACACCATCGGTGCTCGGGCCCTAATTAAAGCTGCAAGCAGCGATGAAAGGGCCCTCGCACCCGTGCCATCAACACTCGGTGGCTTTAGGAAGACAGAGCATGGTTGGGAAATGTACATTTAAGGAGGTATATATAGTAAGAGTATGTCAAAGTCAGTTACAAAATGTTTTGTATAATGGTGATAATAGCATGCTTCATGACTCAGCTAAGTGTTGCTAGCATGTTTAGTGTGTTTCTAGCATGCTTAGTACACAATAATTATGTGGTTAGTACTGCATTACTGTGTTAACCATGTCAGTTTCTGTTGCCAGTAGGTGGCGTTATGACTATAACTGAATATGAGCTTGGATGTGTGTTCAGGACAGAACTCTTATCAAACGTGTGAAGTTTGGTGCAAATTGGACATTGCCTTCTTGAGTAACAACAAAGTCATGTTTCATTGAATTAGCATGCTTTAGCACTTAGCTAAGCATTGTTAGCATGTTTTAACATGTTTCTAGCATGTTTAGAACTCAATGGCATTTTTAACATGTTGCTAGAACGGCATCAACGTGTTAAACATGTCACTTCCTGTTGCCAGTTGGTGGCGCTATTACTATAATTGAACATTCTCATGTAGATGTGTTCAGGCCATGACTCTTATCAAAAGTGTGAAGTTTGGGGCAGATTGGACATTCCATGCCTGAGTTACAGCAAATTCCTATTTAATTGCAATAATAGCATGCTTTAGCACTTGGCTAAGAGTTTGCTAGCATGTTTTAGCATGTTTCTAGTATGTTGTTAGCATGTTTAACACTTGCTGGCACTTTTTTATATGTTATTAGGAGTCCATAACAGTGTTAAACATGTCACTTCCTGTTGCCAGCAGGTGGCGCTATGACTGTAACTGAATATAAGCATGGTCATGTGTTCAGGACAGAACGCTTATCAAAAGTGTGAAGTTTGGGGCAGATTGGACATTCCATGCCTGAGTTACAGCAAATTCATATTTAATTGCAGTAATATCATTCTTTAGCACTTAGCTAAGTGTTTGCTAGTATGTTTTAGCATGTCTATAGTATGTTGGTAGGATGTTTAGCACCTACTGGCATTTTTTTATATGTTATTAGGAGTCAAGAACAGTGTTAAACGTCACTTCCTGTTGCCAGCAGGTGGCGCTATGACTATAACTAAATATGAGCATGGACATGTGTTCAAGAGATAACTCTTATCAAACGTGTGACGTTTGGGGTAGATTGTACATTGCCTTCTTGAGTAACAACAAAGTCCTGTTTCATTGAATTAGCATGCTTTAGCACTTAGCTAAGTATTGCTAGTATGTTTTAACATGTTTCTAGCATGTTTAGAAGTCAATGGCATTTTTAACATGTTGCTAGAATGGCATCAACGTGTTAAACATGACACTTCCTGTTACCAGTAGGTGGCGCTATTACTATAACTGAATATTCTCATGTAGATATGTTCAGGACAGAACGCTTATCAAAAGTGTGAAGTTTGGGGCAGATTGGACATTCCATGCCTGAGTTACAGCAAATTCCTATTTAATTGCAATAATAGCATGCTTTAGCACTTAGCTAAGAGTTTGCTAGCATGTTTTAGCATGCTTCTAGTATGTTGTTAGCATGTTTAGCACTTGCTGGCACTTTTTTATATGTTATTAGGAGTCCATAACAGTGTTAAACATGTCACTTCCTGTTGCCAGCAGGTGGCGCTATGACTATAACTGAATATGAGCATGGTCATGTGTTCAGGACAGAACGTTTATTAAAAGTGTGAAGTTTGGCGCAGATTGGACATTGCCTTCTTGAGTAACAACAACATCCTGTTTCATTGAATTAGCATGCTTTAGCACTTAGCTAAGTATTGCTAGTATGTTTTAACATGTTTCTAGCATGTTTAGAAGTCAATGGCATTTTTAACATGTTGCTAGAATGGCATCAACGTGTTAAACATGACACTTCCTGTTACCAGTAGGTGGCGCTATTACTATAACTGAATATTCTCATGTAGATATGTTCAGGACAGAACGCTTATCAAAAGTGTGAAGTTTGGGGCAGATTGGACATTCCATGCCTGAGTTACAGCAAATTCCTATTTAATTGCAATAATAGCATGCTTTAGCACTTAGCTAAGAGTTTGCTAGCATGTTTTAGCATGCTTCTAGTATGTTGTTAGCATGTTTAGCACTTGCTGGCACTTTTTTATATGTTATTAGGAGTCCATAACAGTGTTAAACATGTCACTTCCTGTTGCCAGCAGGTGGCGCTATGACTATAACTGAATATGAGCATGGTCATGTGTTCAGGACAGAACGTTTATTAAAAGTGTGAAGTTTGGCGCAGATTGGACATTGCCTTCTTGAGTAACAACAACATCCTGTTTCATTGAATTAGCATGCTTTAGCACTTAGCTAAGTATTGCTAGCATGTTTTAACATGTTTCTAGCATGTTTAGAAGTCAATGGCATTTTTAACATGTTGCTAGAATGGCATCAACGTGTTAAACATGACACTTCCTGTTACCAGTAGGTGGCGCTATTACTATAACTGAATATTCTCATGTAGATGTGTTCAGGACAGAACGCTTATCAAAAGTGTGAAGTTTGGGGCAGATTGGACATTCCATGCCTGAGTTACAGCAAATTCCTATTTAATTGCAATAATAGCATGCTTTAGCACTTAGCTAAGAGTTTGCTAGCATGTTTTAGCATGCTTCTAGTATGTTGTTAGCATGTTTAGCACTTGCTGGCACTTTTTTATATGTTATTAGGAGTCCATAACAGTGTTAAACATGTCACTTCCTGTTGCCAGCAGGTGGCGCTATGACTGTAACTGAATATGAGCATGGTCACGTGTTCAGGACAGAACGCTTATCAAAAGTGTGAAGTTTGGGGCAGATTGGACATTCCATGCCTGAGTTACAGCAACTTCCTGTTTCATGGCGAAACATCGAAATTTGTCAGGCCGCCGAGGACCCGCCCTTTGACGAAAACTCAAGATCTTCGCAATTTAACGTCGCAAAGGCCTTAAGATTACACTCACCAAATTTGAAGATGATCAGATTAAAACTGTAGGAGGAGTTCGTTAAAGTACAAGGCCTGAAAATGGCAAAAACTGCACAAAAATCTGAGAGGAAGTTCAAAATGGCTGACTTCCTGTTGGGTTTAGGGCTACGCTCCAAGAGACTTTTTTGTAGGTATTAGTTCATTACATGTATGTACCGAATTTCGTGCACGTACGTGGAACGTTGCGGGAGGCGCACTCCGTTGAACTTTTATAGGTGGCGCTATCGAGCCGTTTTGCCCCGTCCAATTCTGAAACCTATATCAGATGTAAATTTTCGCCAGTTCTGACGCGTGTGCAAAGTTTCGTGAGTTTTCAAGCATGTTTAGGCCCTCAAAAATGCAATTCAATGCGGAGAAGAATAATAATAATAATAATAATTAAAGCTGCAAGCAGCGATGAAAGGGCCCTCGCACCCGTGCCATCAACACTCGGTGGCTTTAGGAAGACAGAGCATGGTTGGGAAATGTACATTTAAGGAAGTATATATAGTAAGAGTATGTCAAAGTCAGTTACAAAATGTTTTGTATAATGGTGATAATAGCATGCTTCATGACTCAGCTAAGTGTTGCTAGCATGTTTAGTCTGTTTCTAGCATGCTTAGTACACAATAATTATGTGGTTAGTACTGCATTACGGTGTTAACCATGTCAGTTTCTGTTGCCAGTAGGTGGCGTTATGACTATAACTGAATATGAGCATGGATGTGTGTTCAGGACAGAACTCTTATCAAACGTGTGAAGTTTGTTGCAAATTGGACATTGCCTTCTTGAGTAACAACAAAGTCATGTTTCATTGAATTAGCATTCTTTAGCACTTAGCTAAGCATTGTTAGCATGTTGTAACATGTTTCTAGCATGTTTAGAACTCAATGGCATTTTTAACATGTTGCTAGAACGGCATCAAAGTGTTAAACATGTCACTTCCTGTTGCCAGTAGGTGGCGCTATTACTATAACTGAATTTGAGCATAGACATGTGTTCAGGCCATGATTCTTTTTAAATGTGTGAAGTTTGGGGCAGATTGGACATTCCATGCCTGAGTTACAGCAAATTCCTATTTAATTGCAATAATAGCACGCTTTAGCACTTAGCTAAGAGTTTGCTAGCATGTTTTAGCATGTTTCTAGTATGTTGTTAGCATGTTTAGCACTTGCTGGCACTTTTTTATATGTTATTAGGAGTCCATAACAGTGTTAAACATGTCACTTCCTGTTGCCAGCAGGTGGCGCTATGACTGTAACTGAATATAAGCATGATCATGTGTTCAGGACAGAACTCTTATCAAAAGTGTGAAGTTTGGGGCAGATTGGACATTCCATGCCTGAGTTACAGCAAATTCATATTTAATTGCAGTAATATCATTCTTTAGCACTTAGCTAAGTGTTTGCTAGTATGTTTTAACATGTCTCTAGTATGTTGGTAGGATGTTAAGCACCTACTGGCATTTTTTTATATGTTATTAGGAGTCAAGAACAGTGTTAAACGTCACTTCTTGTTGCCAGCAGGTGGCGCTATGACTATAACTAAATATGAGCATGGACATGTGTTCAAGAGATAACTTTTATCAAACGTGTGAAGTTTGGGGTAGATTGTACATTGCCTTCTTGAGTAACAACAAAGTCCTGTTTCATTGAATTAGCATGCTTTAGCACTTAGCTTTTGCTACTATTGCTAACGTGTTTTAATATGTTTCTAGCATGTTTAGAACTCAATGGCATATTTAACATGTTGCTAGAACGGCATCAACGTGTTAAACATGTCACTTCCTGTTGCCAGTAGGTGGCGCTATTACTATAACTGAATTTGAGCATAGACACGTGTTCAGGCCATGACTCTTATCAAACGTGTGAAGTTTGGGGCAGATTGGACATTCCATGCCTGTGTTACAGCAAATTCCTATTTAATTGCAGCAATAGCATGCTTTAACACTTAGCTAAGTGTTTGCTAGCATGTTTTAGCATGTTTCTAGTATGTTGTTAGCATGTTAAGCACTTGCTGGCACTTTTTTTATATGTTTTTATATGTCCACAACAGTGTTTAACATGTCACTTCCTGTTGCCAGCAGGTGGCACTATGACTGTAACTGAATATGAGCATGGTCATGTGTTCAGGACAGAATGTTTATTAAAAGTGTGAAGTTTGGCGCAGATTGGACATTGCCTTCTTGAGTAACAACAACATCCTGTTTCATTGAATTAGCATGCTTTAGCACTTAGCTAAGTATTGCTAGCATGTTTTAACATGTTTCTAGCATGTTTAGAAGTCAATGGCATTTTTAACATGATGCTAGAATGGCATCAACGTGTTAAACATGACACTTCCTGTTACCAGTAGGTGGCGCTATTACTATAACTGAATGTTCTCATGTAGATGTGTTCAGGACAGAACGCTTATCAAAAGTGTGAAGTTTGGGGCAGATTGGACATTCCATGCCTGAGTTACAGCAAATTCCTATTTAATTGCAATAATAGCATGCTTTAGCACTTAGCTAAGAGTTTGCTAGCATGTTTTAGCATGCTTCTAGTATGTTGTTAGCATGTTTAGCACTTGCTGGCACTTTTTTATATGTTATTAGGAGTCCATAACAGTGTTAAACATGTCACTTCCTGTTGCCAGCAGGTGGCGCTATGACTGTAACTGAATATGAGCATGGTCATGTGTTCAGGACAGAACGCTTATCAAAAGTGTGAAGTTTGGGGCAGATTGGACATTCCATGCCTGAGTTACAGCAACTTCCTGTTTCATGGCGAAACATCGAAATTTGTCAGGTCGCCGAGGACCCGCCCTTTGACGAAAACTCAAGATCTTCGCAATTTAACGTCGCAAAGGCTTTAAGATTACACTCACCAAATTTGAAGATGATCAGATTAAAACTGTAGGAGGAGTTCGTTAAAGTACGAGGCCTGAAAATAGCAAAAACTGCACAAAAATCTGAGAGGAAGTTCAAAATGGCTAACTTCCTGTTGTGTTTAGGGCTATGCTCCAAGAGACTTTTTTGTAGGTATTAGGTCATTACATGTATGTACCGAATTTCGTGCACGTACGTGGAACGTTGCGGGAGGCACACTCCGTTGAACTTTTATAGGTGGCGCTATCGAGCCGTTTTGCACCGTCCAATTCTGAAACCTATATCAGATGTAAATTTTCGCCAGTTCTGACGCGTGTGCAAAGTTTCGTGAGTTTTCGAGCATGTTTAGGCCCTCAAAAATGCAATTCAATGCGGAGAAGAAGAAGAAGAAGAATAATAATAATAATAATTAAAGCTGCAAGCAGCGATGAAAGGGCCCTCGCACCCGTGCCATCAACACTCGGTGGCTTTAGGAAGGCAGAGCATGGTTGGGAAATGTACATTTAAGGAGGTATATATAGTAAGAGTATGTCAAAGTCAGTTACAAAATGTTTTGTATAATGGTGATAATAGCATGCTTCATGACTCAGCTAAGTGTTGCTAGCATGTTCAGTCTGTTTCTAGCATGCTTAGTACACAATAATTATGTGGTTAGTACTGCACGGTGTTAACCATGTCAGTTTCTGTTGCCAGTAGGTGGCGTTATGACTATAACTGAATATGAGCATGGATGTGTGTTCAGGACAGAACTCTTATCAAACGTGTGAAGTTTGGTGCAAATTGGACATTGCCTTCTTGAGTAACAACAAAGTCATGTTTCATTGAATTAGCATTCTTTAGAACTTAGCTAAGCATTGTTAGCATGTTTTAACATGTTGCTAGAACGGCATCAACGTGTTAAACATGTCACTTCCTGTTGCCAGTTGGTGGCGCTATTACTATAACTGAACATTCTCATGTAGATGTGTTCAGGCCATGACTCTTATCAAAAGTGTGAAATTTGGGGCAGATTGGACATTCCATGCCTGAGTTACAGCAAATTCCTATTTAATTGCAATAATAGCATGCTTTAGCACTTGGCTAAGAGTTTGCTAGCATGTTTTAGCATGTTTCTAGTATGTTGTTAGCATGTTTAACACTTGCTGGCACTTTTTTATATGTTATTAGGAGTCCACAACAGTGTTAAACATGTCACTTCCTGTTGCCAGCAGGTGGCGCTATGACTATAACTGAATATAAGCATGGTCATGTGTTCAGGACAGAACGCTTATCAAAAGTGTGAAGTTTGGGGCAGATTGGACATTCCATGCCTGAGTTACAGCAAATTCATATTTAATTGCAGTAATATCATTCTTTAGCACTTAGCTAAGTGTTTGCTATTATGTTTTAGCATGTCTCTAGTATGTTGGTAGGATGTTTAGCACCTACTGGCATTTTTTTATATGTTATTAGGAGTCAAGAACAGTGTTAAACGTCACTTCCTGTTGCCAGCAGGTGGCGCTATGACTATAACTAAATATGAGCATGGACATGTGTTCAAGAGATAACTCTTATCAAACGTGTGACGTTTGGGGTAGATTGTACATTGCCTTCTTGAGTAACAACAAAGTCCTGTTTCATTGAATTAGCATGCTTTAGCACTTAGCTAAGTATTGCTAGCATGTTTTAATATGTTTCTAGCATGTTTAGAACTCAATGGCATTTTTAACATGTTGCTAGAACGGCATCAACGTGTTAAACATGTCACTTCCTGTTGCCAGTAGGTGGCGCTATTACTATAACTGAATTTGAGCATAGGCATGCGTTCAGGCCATGATTCTTATCAAACATGTGAAGTTTGGGGCAGATTGGACGTTCCATGCCTGAGTTACAGCAAATTCCTATTTAATTGCAGTAATAGCATGCTTTATCACTTAGCTAAGTGTTTGCTAGCATGTTTCTAGTATGTTGCTAACCTGTTTAGCACTTGCTGGCTCTTTTATATATGTTATTAGGAGACCACAACAGTGTTAAACATGTCACTTCCTGTTGACAGCAGGTGGCGCTATTACTATAACTGAATATTCTCATGTAGATGTGTTCAGGCCATGACTCTTATCAAACGTGTGAAGTTTGGGGCAGATTGGACATTCCATGCCTGTGTTACAGCAAATTCCTATTTAATTGCAGCAATAGCATGCTTTAGCACTTAGCTAAGTGTTTGCTAGCATGTTTTAGCATGTTTCTACTATGTTGTTAGCATGTTTAGCACTTGCTGGCACTTTTTTATGTTTTTATATGTCCACAACAGTGTTTAACATGTCACTTCCTGTTGCCAGCAGGTGGCACTATGACTGTAACTGAATATGAGCATGGTCATGTGTTCAGGACAGAACGTTTATTAAAAGTGTGAAGTTTGGCGCATATTGGACATTGCCTTCTTGCGTAACAACAACATCCTGTTTCATTGAATTAGCATGCTTTACCACTTAGCTAAGTATTGCTAGCATGTTTTAACATTAGCTAGCATGTTTTAACATGTTTCTAGCATGTTTAGACCTCAATGGCATTTTTAACATGTTGCTAGAATGGCATCAACGTGTTAAACATGACACTTCCTGTTGCCAGTAGGTGGCGCTATTACTATAACTGAATATTCTCATGTAGATGTGTTCAGGACAGAACGCTTATCAAAAGTGTGAAGTTTGGGGCAGATTGGACATTCCATGCCTGAGTTACAGCAAATTCCTATTTAATTGCAATAATAGCATGCTTTAGCACTTGGCTAAGAGTTTGCTAGCATGTTTTAGCATGTTTCTAGTATGTTGTTAGCATGTTTAACACTTGCTGGCACTTTTTTATATGTTATTAGGAGTCCATAACAGTGTTAAACATGTCACTTCCTGTTGCCAGCAGGTGGCGCTATGACTGTAACTGAATATAAGCATGGTCATGTGTTCAGGACAGAACGCTTATCAAAAGTGTGAAGTTTGGGGCAGATTGGACATTCCATGCCTGAGTTACAGCAAATTCATATTTAATTGCAGTAATATCATTCTTTAGCACTTAGCTAAGTGTTTGCTAGTATGTTTTAGCATGTCTATAGTATGTTGGTAGGATGTTTAGCACCTACTGGCATTTTTTTTATATGTTATTAGGAGTCAAGAACAGTGTTAAACGTCACTTCCTGTTGCCAGCAGGTGGCGCTATGACTATAACTAAATATGAGCATGGACATGTGTTCAAGAGATAACTCTTATCAAACGTGTGACGTTTGGGGTAGATTGTACATTGCCTTCTTGAGTAACAACAAAGTCCTGTTTCATTGAATTAGCATGCTTTAGCACTTAGCTAAGTATTGCTAGTATGTTTTAACATGTTTCTAGCATGTTTAGAAGTCAATGGCATTTTTAACATGTTGCTAGAATGGCATCAACGTGTTAAACATGACACTTCCTGTTACCAGTAGGTGGCGCTATTACTATAACTGAATATTCTCATGTAGATATGTTCAGGACAGAACGCTTATCAAAAGTGTGAAGTTTGGGGCAGATTGGACATTCCATGCCTGAGTTACAGCAAATTCCTATTTAATTGCAATAATAGCATGCTTTAGCACTTAGCTAAGAGTTTGCTAGCATGTTTTAGCATGCTTCTAGTATGTTGTTAGCATGTTTAGCACTTGCTGGCACTTTTTTATATGTTATTAGGAGTCCATAACAGTGTTAAACATGTCACTTCCTGTTGCCAGCAGGTGGCGCTATGACTATAACTGAATATGAGCATGGTCATGTGTTCAGGACAGAACGTTTATTAAAAGTGTGAAGTTTGGCGCAGATTGGACATTGCCTTCTTGAGTAACAACAACATCCTGTTTCATTGAATTAGCATGCTTTAGCACTTAGCTAAGTATTGCTAGTATGTTTTAACATGTTTCTAGCATGTTTAGAAGTCAATGGCATTTTTAACATGTTGCTAGAATGGCATCAACGTGTTAAACATGACACTTCCTGTTACCAGTAGGTGGCGCTATTACTATAACTGAATATTCTCATGTAGATATGTTCAGGACAGAACGCTTATCAAAAGTGTGAAGTTTGGGGCAGATTGGACATTCCATGCCTGAGTTACAGCAAATTCCTATTTAATTGCAATAATAGCATGCTTTAGCACTTAGCTAAGAGTTTGCTAGCATGTTTTAGCATGCTTCTAGTATGTTGTTAGCATGTTTAGCACTTGCTGGCACTTTTTTATATGTTATTAGGAGTCCATAACAGTGTTAAACATGTCACTTCCTGTTGCCAGCAGGTGGCGCTATGACTATAACTGAATATGAGCATGGTCATGTGTTCAGGACAGAACTCTTATCAAACGTATGAAGTTTGGGGCAGATTGGACATTCCATGCCTGAGTTACAGCAACTTCCTGTTTCATGGCGAAACATCAAAATTTGTCAGGCCGCCGAGGACCCGCCCTTCGACGAAAACTCAAGATCTTCGCAATTTAACGTCGCAAAGGCCTTAAGATTACACTCACCAAATTTGAAGATGATCAGATTAAAACTGTAGGAGGAGTTCGTTAAAGTATGAGGCCTGAAAATGTCAAAAACTGCACAAAAATCTGGGAGGAAGTTCAAAATGGCTGACTTCCTGTTGGGTTTAGGGCTATGCTCCAAGAGACTTTTTTGTAGGTATTAGGTCATTACATGTATGTACCGAATTTCGTGCACGTACGTGGAACGTTGCGGGAGGCGCACTCCGTTGAACTTTTATAGGTGGCGCTATCGAGCCGTTTTGCCCCGTCCAATTCTGAAACCTATATCAGATGTAAATTTTCGCCAGTTCTGACGCGTGTGCAAAGTTTCGTGAGTTTTCGCGCATGTTTAGGCCCTCAAAAATGCAATTCAATGCGGAGAAGAAGAATAATAATAATAATAATAATAATAATTAAAGCTGCAAGCAGCGATGAAAGGGCCCTCGCACCCGTTCCATCAACACTCGGTGGCTTTAGGAAGACAGAGCATGGTTGGGAAATGTACATTTAAGGAGGTATATATAGTAAGAGTATGTCAAAGTCAGTTACAAAATGTTTTGTATAATGGTGATAATAGCATGCTTCATGACTCAGCTAAGTGTTGCTAGCATGTTTAGTGTGTTTCTAGCATGCTTAGTACACAATAATTATGTGGTTAGTACTGCATTACTGTGTTAACCATGTCAGTTTCTGTTGCCAGTAGGTGGCGTTATGACTATAACTGAATATGAGCTTGGATGTGTGTTCAGGACAGAACTCTTATCAAACGTGTGAAGTTTGGTGCAAATTGGACATTGCCTTCTTGAGTAACAACAAAGTCATGTTTCATTGAATTAGCATGCTTTAGCACTTAGCTAAGCATTGTTAGCATGTTTTAACATGTTTCTAGCATGTTTAGAACTCAATGGCATTTTTAACATGTTGCTAGAACGGCATCAACGTGTTAAACATGTCACTTCCTGTTGCCAGTTGGTGGCGCTATTACTATAATTGAACATTCTCATGTAGATGTGTTCAGGCCATGACTCTTATCAAAAGTGTGAAGTTTGGGGCAGATTGGACATTCCATGCCTGAGTTACAGCAAATTCCTATTTAATTGCAATAATAGCATGCTTTAGCACTTGGCTAAGAGTTTGCTAGCATGTTTTAGCATGTTTCTAGTATGTTGTTAGCATGTTTAACACTTGCTGGCACTCTTTTATATGTTATTAGGAGTCCATAACAGTGTTAAACATGTCACTTCCTGTTGCCAGCAGGTGGCGCTATGACTGTAACTGAATATAAGCATGGTCATGTGTTCAGGACAGAACGCTTATCAAAAGTGTGAAGTTTGGGGCAGATTGGACATTCCATGCCTGAGTTACAGCAAATTCATATTTAATTGCAGTAATATCATTCTTTAGCACTTAGCTAAGTGTTTGCTAGTATGTTTTAGCATGTCTATAGTATGTTGGTAGGATGTTTAGCACCTACTGGCATTTTTTTATATGTTATTAGGAGTCAAGAACAGTGTTAAACGTCACTTCCTGTTGCCAGCAGGTGGCGCTATTACTATAACTGAATATTCTCATGTAGATATGTTCAGGACAGAACGCTTATCAAAAGTGTGAAGTTTGGGGCAGATTGGACATTCCATGCCTGAGTTACAGCAAATTCCTATTTAATTGCAATAATAGCATGCTTTAGCACTTAGCTAAGAGTTTGCTAGCATGTTTTAGCATGCTTCTAGTATGTTGTTAGCATGTTTAGCACTTGCTGGCACTTTTTTATATGTTATTAGGAGTCCATAACAGTGTTAAACATGTCACTTCCTGTTGCCAGCAGGTGGCGCTATGACTATAACTGAATATGAGCATGGTCATGTGTTCAGGACAGAACGTTTATTAAAAGTGTGAAGTTTGGCGCAGATTGGACATTGCCTTCTTGAGTAACAACAACATCCTGTTTCATTGAATTAGCATGCTTTAGCACTTAGCTAAGTATTGCTAGTATGTTTTAACATGTTTCTAGCATGTTTAGAAGTCAATGGCATTTTTAACATGTTGCTAGAATGGCATCAACGTGTTAAACATGACACTTCCTGTTACCAGTAGGTGGCGCTATTACTATAACTGAATATTCTCATGTAGATATGTTCAGGACAGAACGCTTATCAAAAGTGTGAAGTTTGGGGCAGATTGGACATTCCATGCCTGAGTTACAGCAAATTCCTATTTAATTGCAATAATAGCATGCTTTAGCACTTAGCTAAGAGTTTGCTAGCATGTTTTAGCATGCTTCTAGTATGTTGTTAGCATGTTTAGCACTTGCTGGCACTTTTTTATATGTTATTAGGAGTCCATAACAGTGTTAAACATGTCACTTCCTGTTGCCAGCAGGTGGCGCTATGACTATAACTGAATATGAGCATGGTCATGTGTTCAGGACAGAACGTTTATTAAAAGTGTGAAGTTTGGCGCAGATTGGACATTGCCTTCTTGAGTAACAACAACATCCTGTTTCATTGAATTAGCATGCTTTAGCACTTAGCTAAGTATTGCTAGTATGTTTTAACATGTTTCTAGCATGTTTAGAAGTCAATGGCATTTTTAACATGTTGCTAGAATGGCATCAACGTGTTAAACATGACACTTCCTGTTACCAGTAGGTGGCGCTATTACTATAACTGAATATTCTCATGTAGATATGTTCAGGACAGAACGCTTATCAAAAGTGTGAAGTTTGGGGCAGATTGGACATTCCATGCCTGAGTTACAGCAAATTCCTATTTAATTGCAATAATAGCATGCTTTAGCACTTAGCTAAGAGTTTGCTAGCATGTTTTAGCATGCTTCTAGTATGTTGTTAGCATGTTTAGCACTTGCTGGCACTTTTTTATATGTTATTAGGAGTCCATAACAGTGTTAAACATGTCACTTTCTGTTGCCAGCAGGTGGCGCTATGACTATAACTGAATATGAGCATGGTCATGTGTTCAGGACAGAACTCTTATCAAACGTATGAAGTTTGGGGCAGATTGGACATTCCATGCCTGAGTTACAGCAACTTCCTGTTTCATGGCGAAACATCAAAATTTGTCAGGCCGCCGAGGACCCGCCCTTCGACGAAAACTCAAGATCTTCGCAATTTAACGTCGCAAAGGCCTTAAGATTACACTCACCAAATTTGAAGATGATCAGATTAAAACTGTAGGAGGAGTTCGTTAAAGTATGAGGCCTGAAAATGTCAAAAACTGCACAAAAATCTGGGAGGAAGTTCAAAATGGCTGACTTCCTGTTGGGTTTAGGGCTATGCTCCAAGAGACTTTTTTGTAGGTATTAGGTCATTACATGTATGTACCGAATTTCGTGCACGTACGTGGAACGTTGCGGGAGGCGCACTCCGTTGAACTTTTATAGGTGGCGCTATCGAGCCGTTTTGCCCCGTCCAATTCTGAAACCTATATCAGATGTAAATTTTCGCCAGTTCTGACGCGTGTGCAAAGTTTCGTGAGTTTTCGCGCATGTTTAGGCCCTCAAAAATGCAATTCAATGCGGAGAAGAAGAATAATAATAATAATAATAATAATAATAAACAGAGCAATTCCAAGAGGGTCCTCACACCATCGGTGCTCGGGCCCTAATAAACAGAGCAATTCCAAGAGGGTCCTCACACCATCGGTGCTCGGGCCCTAATTAAAGCTGCAAGCAGCGATGAAAGGGCCCTCGCACCCGTGCCATCAACACTCGGTGGCTTTAGGAAGACAGAGCATGGTTGGGAAATGTACATTTAAGGAGGTATATATAGTAAGAGTATGTCAAAGTCAGTTACAAAATGTTTTGTATAATGGTGATAATAGCATGCTTCATGACTCAGCTAAGTGTTGCTAGCATGTTTAGTCTGTTTCTAGCATGCTTAGTACACAATAATTATGTGGTTAGTACTGCATTACGGTGTTAACCATGTCAGTTTCTGTTGCCAGTAGGTGGCGTTATGGCTATAACTGAATATGAGCATGGATGTGTGTTCAGGACAGAACTCTTATCAAACGTGTGAAGTTTGGTGCAAATTGGACATTGCCTTCTTGAGTAACAACAAAGTCATGTTTCATTGAATTAACATTCTTTAGCACTTAGCTAAGCATTGTTAGCATGTTTTAACATGTTTCTAGCATGTTTAGAACTCAATGGCATTTTTAACATGTTGCTAGAACGGCATCAAAGTGTTAAACATGTCACTTCCTGTTGCCAGTAGGTGGCGCTATTACTATAACTGAATTTGAGCATAGACATGTGTTCAGGCCATGATTCTTATCAAATGTGTGAAGTTTGGGGCAGATTGGACATTCCATGCCTGAATTACAGCAAATTCCTATTTAATTGCAATAATAGCATGCTTTAGCACTTAGCTAAGAGTTTGCTAGCATGTTTTAGCATGTTTCTAGTATGTTGTTAGCATGTTTAGCACTTGCTGGCACTTTTTTATATGTTATTAGGAGTCCATAACAGTGTTAAACATGTCACTTCCTGCGGCCAGCAGGTGGCGCTATGACTGTAAGCATGATCATGTGTTCAGGACAGAACGCTTATCAAAAGTGTGAAGTTTGGGGCAGATTGGACATTCCTTGCCTGAGTTACAGCAAATTAATATTTAATTGCAGTAATATCATTCTTTAGCACTTAGCTAAGTGTTTGCTAGTATGTTTTAGCAAGTCTCTAGTATGTTGGTAGGATGTTTAGCACCTACTGGCATTTTTTTATATGTTATTAGGAGTCAAGAACAGTGTTAAACGTCACTTCCTGTTGCCAGCAGGTGGCGCTATGACTATAACTAAATATGAGCATGGACATGTGTTCAAGAGATAACTCTTATCAAACGTGTGAAGTTTGGGGTAGATTGTACATTGCCTTCTTGAGTAACAACAAAGTCCTGTTTCATTGAATTAGCATGGTTTAGCACTTAGCTAAGTACTGCTAGCATGTTTTAACATGTTTCTAGCATGTATAGAACTCAATGGCATTTTTAACATGTTGCTAGAACGGCATCAAAGTGTTAAACATGTCACTTCCTGTTGCCAGTAGGTGGCGCTATTACTATAACTGAATTTGAGCATAGACATGTGTTCAGGCCATGATTCTTATCAAATGTGTGAAGTTTGGGGCAGATTGGACATTACATGCCTGAGTTACAGCAAATTCCTATTTAATTGCAGTAATAGCATGCTTTAGCACTTAGCTAAGTGTTTGCTAGCATGTTTCTAGTATGTTGCTAACCTGTTTAGCACTTGCTGGCTCTTTTTTATATGTTATTAGGAGACCACAAGAGTGTTAAACATGTCACTTCCTGTTACCAGTAGGTGGCGCTATTACTATAACTGAATGTTCTCATGTAGATGTGTTCAGGACAGAACGCTTATCAAAAGTGTGAAGTTTGGGGCAGATTGGACATTCCATGCCTGAGTTACAGCAAATTCCTATTTAATTGCAATAATAGCATGCTTTAGCACTTAGCTAAGAGTTTGCTAGCATGTTTTAGCATGCTTCTATTATGTTCTTGGCATGTTTAGCACTTGCTGGCACTTTTTTATATGTTATTAGGAGTCCATAACAGTGTTAAACATGTCACTTCCTGTTGCCAGCAGGTGGCGCTATGACTGTAACTGAATATGAGCATGGTCATGTGTTCAGGACAGAACGCTTATCAAAAGTGTGAAGTTTGGGGCAGATTGGACATTCCATGCCTGAGTTACAGCAACTTCCTGTTTCATGGCGAAATATCGAAATTTGTCAGGCCGCCGAGGACCCGCCCTTTGACGAAAACTCAAGATCTTCGCAATTTAACGTCGCAAAGGCCTTAAGATTACACTCACCAAATTTGAAGATGATCAGATTAAAACTGTAGGAGGAGTTCGTTAAAGTACGAGGCCTGAAAATAGCAAAAACTGCACAAAAATCTGAGAGGAAGTTCAAAATGGCTGACTTCCTGTTGTGTTTAGGGCTATGCTCCAAGAGACTTTTTTGTAGGTATTAGGTCATTACATGTATGTACCGAATTTCGTGCACGTACGTGGAACGTTGCGGGAGGCGCACTCCGTTGAACTTTTATAGGTGGCGCTATCGAGCCGTTTTGCCCCGTCCAATTCTGAAACCTATATCAGATGTAAATTTTCGCCAGTTCTGACGCGTGTGCAAAGTTTAGTGAGTTTTCGAGCATGTTTAGGCCCTCAAAAATGCAATTCAATGCGGAGAAGAAGAAGAAGAAGAATAATAATAATAATAATAATTAAAGCTGCAAGCAGCGATGAAAGGGCCCTCGCACCCGTGCCATCAACACTCGGTGGCTTTAGGAAGACAGAGCATGGTTGGGAAATGTACATTTAAGGAGGTATATATAGTAAGAGTATGTCAAAGTCAGTTACAAAATGTTTTGTATAATGGTGATAATAGCATGCTTCATGACTCAGCTAAGTGTTGCTAGCATGTTTAGTCTGTTTCTAGCATGCTTAGTACACAATTATTATGTGGTTAGTACTGCATTACTGTGTTAACCATGTCAGTTTCTGTTGCCAGTAGGTTGCGTTATGACTATAACTGAATATGAGCATGGATGTGTGTTCAGGACAGAACTCTTATCAAACGTGTGAAGTTTGGTGCAAATTGGACATTGCCTTCTTGAGTAACAACAAAGTCATGTTTCATTGAATTAGCATTCTTTAGCACGTACCTAAGCATTGTTAGCATGTTTTAACATGTTTCTAGCATGTTTAGAACTCAATGGCATTTTTAACATGTTGCTAGAACGGCATCAACGTGTTAAACATGTCACTTCCTGTTGCCAGTAGGTGGCGCTATTACTATAACTGAACATTCTCATGTAGATGTGTTCAGGCCATGACTCTTATCAAAAGTGTGAAGTTTGGGGCAGATTGGACATTCCATGCCTGAGTTACAGCAAATTCCTATTTAATTGCAATAATAGCATGCGTTAGCACTTGGCTAAGAGTTTGCTAGCATGTTTTAGCATGTTTCTAGTATGTTGTTAGCATGTTTAACACTTGCTGGCACTTTTTTATATGTTATTAGGAGTCCATAACAGTGTTAAACATGTCACTTCCTGTTGCCAGCAGGTGGCGCTATGACTGTAACTGAATATAAGCATGGTCATGTGTTCAGGACAGAACGCTTATCAAAAGTGTGAAGTTTGGGGCAGATTGGACATTCCATGCCTGAGTTACAGCAAATTCATATTTAATTGCAGTAATATCATTCTTTAGCACTTAGCTAAGTGTTTGCTAGTATGTTTCAGCATGTCTCTAGTATGTTGGTAGGATGTTTAGCACCTACTGGCATTTTTTTATATGTTATTAGGAGTCAAGAACAGTGTTAAACGTCACTTCCTGTTGCCAGCAGGTGGCGCTATGACTATAACTAAATATGAGCATGGACATGTGTTCAAGAGATAACTCTTATCAAACGTGTGAAGTTTGGGGTAGATTGTACATTGCCTTCTTGAGTAACAACAAAGTCCTGTTTCATTGAATTAGCATGCTTTAGCATTTAGCTAAGTATTGCTAGCATGTTTTAACATGTTTCTAGCATGTTTAGAACTCAATGGCATTTTTAACATGTTGCTAGAACGGCATCAACGTGTTAAACATGTCACTTCCTGGTGCCAGTAGGTGGCGCTATTACTATAACTAAATTTGAGCATAGACATGTGTTCAGGCCATGATTCTTATCAAACGTGTGAAGTTTGGGGCAGATTGGACATTCCATGCCTGAGTTACAGCAAATTCCTATTTAATTGCAATAATAGCATGCTTTAGCACTTAGCTAAGAGTTTGCTAGCATGTTTTAGCATGTTTGTAGTATGTTGTTAGCATGTTTAACACTTGCTGGCACTTTTTTATATGTTATTAGGAGTCCATAACAGTGTTAAACATGTCACTTCCTGTTGCCAGCAGGTGGCGCTATGACTGTAACTGAATATAAGCATGGTCATGTGTTCAGGACAGAACGCTTATCAAAAGTGTGAAGTTTGGTGCAGATTGGACATTGCCTTCTTGAGTAACAACAACATCCTGTTTCATTGAATTAGCATGCTTTAGCACTTAGCTAAGTATTGCTAGCATGTTTTAACATGTTTCTAGCATGTTTAGAAGTCAATGGCATTTTTAACATGTTGCTTGAATGGCATCAACGTGTTAAACATGACACTTCCTGTTACCAGTAGGTGGCGCTATTACTATAACTGAATATTCTCATGTAGATGTGTTCAGGACAGAACGCTTATCAAAAGTGTGAAGTTTGGGGCAGATTGGACATTCCATGCCTGAGTTACAGCAAATTCCTATTTAATTGCAATAATAGCATGCTTTAGCACTTAGCTAAGAGTTTGCTAGCATGTTTTAGCATGCTTCTAGTATGTTGTTAGCATGTTTAGCACTTGCTGGCACTTTTTTATATGTTATTAGGAGTCCATAACAGTGTTAAACATGTCACTTCCTGTTGCCAGCAGGTGGCGCTATGACTATAACTGAATATGAGCATGGTCATGTGTTCAGGACAGAACGCTTATCAAAAGTGTGAAGTTTGGGGCAGATTGGACATTCCATGCCTGAGTTACAGCAACTTCCTGTTTCATGGCGAAACATCGAAATTTGTCAGGCCGCCGAGGACCCGCACTTCGACGAAAACTCAAGATCTTCGCAATTTAACGTCGCAAAGGCCTGAAGATTACACTCACCAAATTTGAAGATGATCAGATTAAAACTGTAGGAGGAGTTCGTTAAAGTACGAGGCCTGAAAATGGCAAAAACTGCACAAAAATCTGAGAGGAAGTTCAAAATGGCTGACTTCCTGTTGTGTTTAGGGCTACGCTCCAAGAGACTTTTTTGTAGGTATTAGGTAATTACATGTATGTACCGAATTTCGTGCACGTACGTGGAACGATGCGGGAGGCGCACTCCGTTGAACTTTTATAGGTGGCGCTATCGAGCCATTTTGCCCCGTCCAATTCTGAAACCTATATCAGATGTAAATTTTCGCCAGTTCTGACGCGTGTGCAAAGTTTCGTGAGTTTTCGAGCATGTTTAGGCCCTCAAAAATGCAATTCAATGCGGAGAAGAATAATAATAATAATAATAATAATAATAATAATAAACAGAGCAATTCCAAGAGGGTCCTCACACCATCGGTGCTCGGGCCCTAATAATAATTAAAGCTGCAAGCAGCGATGAAAGGGCCCTCGCACCCGTGCCATCAACACTCGGTGGCTTTAGGAAGACAGAGCATGGTTTGGAAATGTACATTTTAGGAGGGTGTATATAGTAAGAGTATGTCAAAGTCAGTTACAAAATGTTTTGTATAATGGTGATAATAGCATGCTTCATGACTCAGCTAAGTGTTGCTAGCATGTTTAGTCTGTTTCTAGCATGCTTAGTACACAATAATTATGTGGTTAGTACTGCATTACTGTGTTAACCATGTCAGTTTCTGTTGCCAGTAGGTGGCGTTATGACTATAACTGAATATGAGCATGGATGTGTGTTCAGGACAGAACTCTTATCAAACGTGTGAAGTTTGGTGCAAATTGGACATTGCCTTCTTGAGTAACAACAAAGTCATGTTTCATTGAATTAGCATTCTTTAGCACTTAGCTAAGCATTGTTAGCATTTTTTAACATGTTTCTAGCATGTTTAGAACTCAATGGCATTTTTAACATGTTGCTAGAACGGCATCAACATGTTAAACATCACTTCCTGTTGCCAGTAGGTGGCGCTATTACTATAACTGAACATTCTCATGTAGATGTGTTCAGGCCATGACTCTTATCAAAAGTGTGAAGTTTGTGGCAGATTGGACATTCCATGCCTGAGTTACAGCAAATTCCTATTTAATTGCAATAATAGCATGCTTTAGCACTTAGCTAAGAGTTTGCTAGCATGTTTTAGCATGTTTCTAGTATGTTGTTAGCATGTTTAACACTTGCTGGCACTTTTTTATGTTATTAGGAGTCCATAACAGTGTTAAACATGTCACTTCCTGTTGCCAGCAGGTGGCGCTATGACTGTAATTGAATATAAGCATTGGTCATGTGTTCAGGACAGAACGCTTATCAAAAGTGTGAAGTTTGGGGCAGATTGGACATTCCATGCCTGAGTTACAGCAAATTCCTATTTAATTGCAGTAATATCATTCTTTAGCACTTAGCTAAGTGTTTGCTAGTATGTTTTAGCATGTCTCTAGTATGTTGGTAGGATGTTTAGCACCTACTGGCATTTTTTATATGTTATTAGGAGTCAAGAACAGTGTTAAACGTCACTTCCTGTTGCCAGCAGGTGGCGCTATGACTATAACTAAATATGAGCATGGACATATGTTCAAGATATAACTCTTATCAAACGTGTGAAGTTTGGGGTAGATTGTACGTTGCCTTCTTGAGTAACAACAAAGTCCTGTTTCATTGAATTAGCATGCTTTAGCACTTAGCTAAGTATTGCTAGCATGTTTTAATATGTTTCTAGCATGTTTAGAACTCAATGGCATTTTTAACATGTTGCTAGAACGGCATCAACGTGTTAAACATGTCACTTCCTGTTGCCAGTAGGTGGCGCTATTACTATAACTGAATTTGAGCATAGACATGTGTTCAGGCCATGATTCTTATCAAACGTGTGAAGTTTGGGGCAGATTGGACATTCCATGCCTGAGTTAGAGCAAATTTCTATTTAATTGCAGTAATAGCATGCTTTAGCACTTAGCTAAGTGTTTGCTAGCATGTTTCTAGTATGTTGCTAACCTGTTTAGCACTTGCTGGCTCTTTTTTATATGTTATTAGGAGACCACAACAGTGTTAAACATGTCACTTCCTGTTGACAGCAGGTGGCGCTATTACTATAACTGTATATTCTCATGTAGATGTGTTCAGGCCATGACTCTTATCAAACGTGTGAAGTTTGGGGCAGATTGGACATTCCATGCCTGTGTTACAGCAAATTCCTATTTAATTGCAGCAATAGCATGCTTTAGCACTTAGCTAAGTGTTTGCTAGCATGTTTTAGCATGTTTCTAGTATGCTGTTAGCATTTTTAGCACTTGCTGGCACTTTTTTTATATGTTTTTATATGTCCACAACAGTGTTTAACATGTCACTTCCTGTTGCCAGCAGGTGGCACTATGACTGTAACTGAATATGAGCATGGTCATGTGTTCAGGACAGAACGTTTATTAAAAGAATGAAGTTTGGCGCAGATTGGACATTGCCTTCTTGAGTAACAACAACATCCTGTTTCATTGAATTAGCATGCTTTAGCACTTAGCTAAGTATTGCTAGCATGTTTTAACATGTTTCTAGCATGTTTAGAAGTCAATGGCATTTTTAACATGTTGCTAGAATGGCATCAACGTGTTTAACATGACACTTCCTGTTACCAGTAGGTGGCGCTATTACTATAACTGAATATTCTCATGTAGATGTGTTCAGGACAGAACGCTTATCAAAAGTGTGAAGTTTGGGGCAGATTGGACATTCCATGCCTGAGTTACAGCAAATTCCTATTTAATTGCAATAATAGCATGCTTTAGCACTTAGCTAAGAGTTTGCTAGCATGTTTTAACATGCTTCTAGTATGTTGTTAGCATGTTTAGCACTTGCTGGCACTTTTATATATGTTATTAGGAGTCCATAACAGTGTTAAACATGTCACTTCCTGTTGCCAGCAGGTGGCGCTATGACTATAACTGAATATGAGCATGGTCATGTGTTCAGGACAGAACTCTTATCAAACGTATGAAGTTTGGGGCAGATTGGACATTCCATGCCTGAGTTACAGCAACTTCCTGTTTCATGGCGAAACATCAAAATTTGTCAGGCCGCCGAGGACCCGCCCTTCGACGAAAACTCAAGATCTTCGCAATTTAACGTCGCAAAGGCCTTAAGATTACACTCACCAAATTTGAAGATGATCAGATTAAAACTGTAGGAGGAGTTCGTTAAAGTATGAGGCCTGAAAATGTCAAAAACTGCACAAAAATCTGGGAGGAAGTTCAAAATGGCTGACTTCCTGTTGGGTTTAGGGCTATGCTCCAAGAGACTTTTTTGTAGGTATTAGGTGATTACATGTATGTACCGAATTTCGTGCACGTACGTGGAACGTTGCGGGAGGCGCACTCCGTTGAACTTTTATAGGTGGCGCTATCGAGCCGTTTTGCCCCGTCCAATTCTGAAACCTATATCAGATGTAAATTTTCGCCAGTTCTGACGCGTGTGCAAAGTTTCGTGAGTTTTCGCGCATGTTTAGGCCCTCAAAAATGCAATTCAATGCGGAGAAGAAGAAGAATAATAATAATTAAAGCTGCAAGCAGCGATGAAAGGGCCCTCGCACCCGTGCCATCAACACTCGGTGGCTTTAGGAAGACAGAGCATGGTTGGGAAATGTACATTCAAGGAGGTATATATAGTAAGAGTATGTCAAAGTCAGTTACAAAATGTTTTGTATAATGGTGATAATAGCATGCTTCATGACTCAGCTAAGTGTTGCTAGCATGTTTAGTCTGTTTCTAGCATGCTTAGTACACAATAATTATGTGGTTAGTACTGCATTACAGTGTTAACCATGTCAGTTTCTGTTGCCAGTAGGTGGCGTTATGGCTATAACTGAATATGAGCATGGATGTGTGTTCAGGACAGAACTCTTATCAAACGTGTGAAGTTTGGTGCAAATTGGACATTGCCTTCTTGAGTAACAACAAAGTCATGTTTCATTGAATTAACATTCTTTAGCACTTAGCTAAGCATTGTTAGCATGTTTTAACATGTTTCTAGCATGTTTAGAACTCAATGGCATTTTTAACATGTTGCTAGAACGGCATCAAAGTGTTAAACATGTCACTTCCTTTTGCCAGTAGGTGGCGCTATTACTATAACTGAATTTGAGCATAGACATGTGTTCAGGCCATGATTCTTATCAAATGTGTGAAGTTTGGGGCAGATTGGACATTCCATGCCTGAATTACAGCAAATTCCTATTTAATTGCAATAATAGCATGCTTTAGCACTTAGCTAAGAGTTTGCTAGCATGTTTTAGCATGTTTCTAGTATGTTGTTAGCATGTTTAGCACTTGCTGGCACTTTTTTATATGTTATTAGGAGTCCATAACAGTGTTAAACATGTCACTTCCTGCTGCCAGCAGGTGGCGCTATGACTGTAAGCATGATCATGTGTTCAGGACAGAACGCTTATCAAAAGTGTGAAGTTTGGGGCAGATTGGACATTCCTTGCCTGAGTTACAGCAAATTCATATTTAATTGCAGTAATATCATTCTTTAGCACTTAGCTAAGTGTTTGCTAGTATGTTTTAGCAAGTCTCTAGTATGTTGGTAGGATGTTTAGCACCTACTGGCATTTTTTTATATGTTATTAGGAGTCAAAAACAGTGTTAAACGTCACTTCCTGTTGCCAGCAGGTGGCGCTATGACTGTAACTGAATATAAGCATGGTCATGTGTTCAGGACAGAACGCTTATCAAAAGTGTGAAGTTTGGGGCAGATTGGACATTCCATGCCTGAGTTACAGCAAATTCATATTTAATTGCAGTAATATCATTCTTTAGCACTTAGCTAAGTGTTTGCTAGTATGTTTTAGCATGTCTCTAGTATGTTGGTAGGATGTTTAGCACCTACTGGCATTTTTTTATATGTTATTAGGAGTCAAGAACAGTGTTAAACGTCACTTCCTGTTGCCAGCAGGTGGCGCTATGACTATAACTAAATATGAGCATGGACATGTGTTCAAGAGATAACTCTTATCAAACGTGTGAAGTTTGGGGTAGATTGTACATTGCCTTCTTGAGTAACAACAAAGTCCTGTTTCATTGAATTAGCATGGTTTAGCACTTAGCTAAGTACTGCTAGCATGTTTTAACATGTTTCTAGCATGTATAGAACTCAATGGCATTTTTAACATGTTGCTAGAACGGCATCAAAGTGTTAAACATGTCACTTCCTGTTGCCAGTAGGTGGCGCTATTACTATAACTGAATTTGAGCATAGACATGTGTTCAGGCCATGATTCTTATCAAATGTGTGAAGTTTGGGGCAGATTGGACATTACATGCCTGAGTTACAGCAAATTCCTATTTAATTGCAGTAATAGCATGCTTTAGCACTTAGCTAAGTGTTTGCTAACATGTTTCTAGTATGTTGCTAACCTGTTTAGCACTTGCTGGCTCTTTTTTATATGTTATTAGGAGACCACAAGAGTGTTAAACATGTCACTTCCTGTTACCAGTAGGTGGCGCTATTACTATAACTGAATTTTCTCATGTAAATGTGTTCAGGACAGAACGCTTATCAAAAGTGTGAAGTTTGGGGCAGATTGGACATTCCATGCCTGAGTTACAGCAAATTCCTATTTAATTGCAATAATAGCATGCTTTAGCACTTAGCTAAGAGTTTGCTAGCATGTTTTAGCATGCTTCTATTATGTTGTTAGCATGTTTAGCACTTGCTGGCACTTTTTTATATGTTATTAGGAGTCCATATCAGTGTTAAACATGTCACTTCCTGTTGCCAGCAGGTGGCGCTATGACTGTAACTGAATATGAGCATGGTCATGTGTTCAGGACAGAACGCTTATCAAAAGTGTGAAGTTTGGGGCAGATTGGACATTCCATGCCTGAGTTACAGCAACTTCCTGTTTCATGGCGAAACATCGAAATTTGTCAGGTCGCCGAGGACCCGCCCTTTGACGAAAACTCAAGATCTTCGCAATTTAACGTCGCAAAGGCCTTAAGATTACACTCACCAAATTTGAAGATGATCAGATTAAAACTGTAGGAGGAGTTCGTTAAAGTACGAGGCCTGAAAATGGCAAAAACTGCACAAAAATCTGAGAGGAAGTTCAAAATGGCTGACTTCCTGTTGTGTTTAGGGCTATGCTCCAAGAGACTTTTTTGTAGGTATTAGGTCATTACATGTATGTACCGAATTTCGTGCACGTACGTGGAACGTTGCGGGAGGCGCACTCCGTTGAACTTTTATAGGTGGCGCTATCGAGCCATTTTGCCCCGTCCAATTCTGAAACCTATATCAGATGTAAATTTTCGCCAGTTCTGACGCGTGTGCAAAGTTTCGTGAGTTTTCGAGCATGTTTAGGCCCTCAAAAATGCAATTAAATGCGGAGAAGAAGAAGAAGAAGAATAATAATAATAATAATAATAAACAGAGCAATTCCAAGAGGGTCCTCACACCATCGGTGCTCGGGCCCTATTTAAAGCTGCAAGCAGCGATGAAAGGGCCCTCGCACCCGTGCCATCAACACTCGGTGGCTTTAGGAAGACAGAGCATGGTTGGGAAATGTACATTTAAGGAGGTATATATAGTAAGAGTATGTCAAAGTCAGTTACAAAATGTTTTGTATAATGGTGATAATAGCATGCTTCATGACTCAGCTAAGTGTTGCTAGCATGTTTAGTGTGTTTCTAGCATGCTTAGTACACAATAATTATGTGGTTAGTACTGCATTACTGTGTTAACCATGTCAGTTTCTGTTGCCAGTAGGTGGCGTTATGACTATAACTGAATATGAGCTTGGATGTGTGTTCAGGACAGAACTCTTATCAAACGTGTGAAGTTTGGTGCAAATTGGACATTGCCTTCTTGAGTAACAACAAAGTCATGTTTAATTGAATTAGCATGCTTTAGCACTTAGCTAAGCATTGTTAGCATGTTTTAACATGTTTCTAGCATGTTTAGAACTCAATGGCATTTTTAACATGTTGCTAGAACGGCATCAACGTGTTAAACATGTCACTTCCTGTTGCCAGTTGGTGGCGCTATTACTATAATTGAACATTCTCATGTAGATGTGTTCAGGCCATGACTCTTATCAAAAGTGTGAAGTTTGGGGCAGATTGGACATTCCATGCCTGAGTTACAGCAAATTCCTATTTAATTGCAATAATAGCATGCTTTAGCACTTGGCTAAGAGTTTGCTAGCATGTTTTAGCATGTTTCTAGTATGTTGTTAGCATGTTTAACACTTGCTGGCACTTTTTTATATGTTATTAGGAGTCCATAACAGTGTTAAACATGTCACTTCCTGTTGCCAGCAGGTGGCGCTATGACTGTAACTGAATATAAGCATGGTCATGTGTTCAGGACAGAACGCTTATCAAAAGTGTGAAGTTTGGGGCAGATTGGACATTCCATGCCTGAGTTACAGCAAATTCATATTTAATTGCAGTAATATCATTCTTTAGCACTTAGCTAAGTGTTTGCTAGTATGTTTTAGCATGTCTATAGTATGTTGGTAGGATGTTTAGCACCTACTGGCATTTTTTTATATGTTATTAGGAGTCAAGAACAGTGTTAAACGTCACTTCCTGTTGCCAGCAGGTGGCGCTATTACTATAACTGAATATTCTCATGTAGATATGTTCAGGACAGAACGCTTATCAAAAGTGTGAAGTTTGGGGCAGATTGGACATTCCATGCCTGAGTTACAGCAAATTCCTATTTAATTGCAATAATAGCATGCTTTAGCACTTAGCTAAGAGTTTGCTAGCATGTTTTAGCATGCTTCTAGTATGTTGTTAGCATGTTTAGCACTTGCTGGCACTTTTTTATATGTTATTAGGAGTCCATAACAGTGTTAAACATGTCACTTCCTGTTGCCAGCAGGTGGCGCTATGACTATAACTGAATATGAGCATGGTCATGTGTTCAGGACAGAACGTTTATTAAAAGTGTGAAGTTTGGCGCAGATTGGACATTGCCTTCTTGAGTAACAACAACATCCTGTTTCATTGAATTAGCATGCTTTAGCACTTAGCTAAGTATTGCTAGTATGTTTTAACATGTTTCTAGCATGTTTAGAAGTCAATGGCATTTTTAACATGTTGCTAGAATGGCATCAACGTGTTAAACATGACACTTCCTGTTACCAGTAGGTGGCGCTATTACTATAACTGAATATTCTCATGTAGATATGTTCAGGACAGAACGCTTATCAAAAGTGTGAAGTTTGGGGCAGATTGGACATTCCATGCCTGAGTTACAGCAAATTCCTATTTAATTGCAATAATAGCATGCTTTAGCACTTAGCTAAGAGTTTGCTAGCATGTTTTAGCATGCTTCTAGTATGTTGTTAGCATGTTTAGCACTTGCTGGCACTTTTTTATATGTTATTAGGAGTCCATAACAGTGTTAAACATGTCACTTCCTGTTGCCAGCAGGTGGCGCTATGACTATAACTGAATATGAGCATGGTCATGTGTTCAGGACAGAACGTTTATTAAAAGTGTGAAGTTTGGCGCAGATTGGACATTGCCTTCTTGAGTAACAACAACATCCTGTTTCATTGAATTAGCATGCTTTAGCACTTAGCTAAGTATTGCTAGTATGTTTTAACATGTTTCTAGCATGTTTAGAAGTCAATGGCATTTTTAACATGTTGCTAGAATGGCATCAACGTGTTAAACATGACACTTCCTGTTACCAGTAGGTGGCGCTATTACTATAACTGAATATTCTCATGTAGATATGTTCAGGACAGAACGCTTATCAAAAGTGTGAAGTTTGGGGCAGATTGGACATTCCATGCCTGAGTTACAGCAAATTCCTATTTAATTGCAATAATAGCATGCTTTAGCACTTAGCTAAGAGTTTGCTAGCATGTTTTAGCATGCTTCTAGTATGTTGTTATTATGTTTAGCACTTGCTGGCACTTTTTTATATGTTATTAGGAGTCCATAACAGTGTTAAACATGTCACTTTCTGTTGCCAGCAGGTGGCGCTATGACTATAACTGAATATGAGCATGGTCATGTGTTCAGGACAGAACTCTTATCAAACGTATGAAGTTTGGGGCAGATTGGACATTCCATGCCTGAGTTACAGCAACTTCCTGTTTCATGGCGAAACATCAAAATTTGTCAGGCCGCCGAGGACCCGCCCTTCGACGAAAACTCAAGATCTTCGCAATTTAACGTCGCAAAGACCTTAAGATTACACTCACCAAATTTGAAGATGATCAGATTAAAACTGTAGGAGGAGTTCGTTAAAGTATGAGGCCTGAAAATGTCAAAAACTGCACAAAAATCTGGGAGGAAGTTCAAAATGGCTGACTTCCTGTTGGGTTTAGGGCTATGCTCCAAGAGACTTTTTTGTAGGTATTAGGTCATTACATGTATGTACCGAATTTCGTGCACGTACGTGGAACGTTGCGGGAGGCGCACTCCGTTGAACTTTTATAGGTGGCGCTATCGAGCCGTTTTGCCCCGTCCAATTCTGAAACCTATATCAGATGTAAATTTTCGCCAGTTCTGACGCGTGTGCAAAGTTTCGTGAGTTTTCGCGCATGTTTAGGCCCTCAAAAATGCAATTCAATGCGGAGAAGAATAATAATAATAATAATAATAATAATAATAAACAGAGCAATTCCAAGAGGGTCCTCACACCATCGGTGCTCGGGCCCTAATAAACAGAGCAATTCCAAGAGGGTCCTCACACCATCGGTGCTCGGGCCCTAATTAAAGCTGCAAGCAGCGATGAAAGGGCCCTCGCACCCATGCCATCAACACTCGGTGGCTTTAGGAAGACAGAGGATGGTTGGGAAATGCACATTTAAGGAGGTATATATAGTAAGAGTATGTCAAAGTCAGTTACAAAATGTTTTGTATAATGGTGATAATAGCATGCTTCATGACTCAGCTAAGTGTTGCTAGCATGTTTAGTGTGTTTCTAGCATGCTTAGTACACAATAATTATGTGGTTAGTACTGCATTACTGTGTTAACCATGTCAGTTTCTGTTGCCAGTAGGTGGCGTTATGACTATAACTGAATATGAGCTTGGATGTGTGTTCAGGACAGAACTCTTATCAAACGTGTGAAGTTTGGTGCAAATTGGACATTGCCTTCTTGAGTAACAACAAAGTCATGTTTCATTGAATTAGCATGCTTTAGCACTTAGCTAAGCATTGTTAGCATGTTTTAACATGTTTCTAGCATGTTTAGAACTCAATGGCATTTTTAACATGTTGCTAGAACGGCATCAACGTGTTAAACATGTCACTTCCTGTTGCCAGTTGGTGGCGCTATTACTATAATTGAACATTCTCATGTAGATGTGTTCAGGCCATGACTCTTATCAAAAGTGTGAAGTTTGGGGCAGATTGGACATTCCATGCCTGAGTTACAGCAAATTCCTATTTAATTGCAATAATAGCATGCTTTAGCACTTGGCTAAGAGTTTGCTAGCATGTTTTAGCATGTTTCTAGTATGTTGTTAGCATGTTTAACACTTGCTGGCACTTTTTTATATGTTATTAGGAGTCCATAACAGTGTTAAACATGTCACTTCCTGTTGCCAGCAGGTGGCGCTATGACTGTAACTGAATATAAGCATGGTCATGTGTTCAGGACAGAACGCTTATCAAAAGTGTGAAGTTTGGGGCAGATTGGACATTCCATGCCTGAGTTACAGCAAATTCATATTTAATTGCAGTAATATCATTCTTTAGCACTTAGCTAAGTGTTTGCTAGTATGTTTTAGCATGTCTATAGTATGTTGGTAGGATGTTTAGCACCTACTGGCATTTTTTTATATGTTATTAGGAGTCAAGAACAGTGTTAAACGTCACTTCCTGTTGCCAGCAGGTGGCGCTATGACTATAACTAAATATGAGCATGGACATGTGTTCAAGAGATAACTCTTATCAAACGTGTGACGTTTGGGGTAGATTGTACATTGCCTTCTTGAGTAACAACAAAGTCCTGTTTCATTGAATTAGCATGCTTTAGCACTTAGCTAAGTATTGCTAGTATGTTTTAACATGTTTCTAGCATGTTTAGAAGTCAATGGCATTTTTAACATGTTGCTAGAATGGCATCAACGTGTTAAACATGACACTTCCTGTTACCAGTAGGTGGCGCTATTACTATAACTGAATATTCTCATGTAGATATGTTCAGGACAGAACGCTTATCAAAAGTGTGAAGTTTGGGGCAGATTGGACATTCCATGCCTGAGTTACAGCAAATTCCTATTTAATTGCAATAATAGCATGCTTTAGCACTTAGCTAAGAGTTTGCTAGCATGTTTTAGCATGCTTCTAGTATGTTGTTAGCATGTTTAGCACTTGCTGGAACTTTTTTATATGTTATTAGGAGTCCATAACAGTGTTAAACATGTCACTTCCTGTTGCCAGCAGGTGGCGCTATGACTATAACTGAATATGAGCATGGTCATGTGTTCAGGACAGAACTCTTATCAAACGTATGAAGTTTGGGGCAGATTGGACATTCCATGCCTGAGTTACAGCAACTTCCTGTTTCATGGCGAAACATCAAAATTTGTCAGGCCGCCGAGGACCCGCCCTTCGACGAAAACTCAAGATCTTCGCAATTTAACGTCGCAAAGGCCTTAAGATTACACTCACCAAATTTGAAGATGATCAGATTAAAACTGTAGGAGGAGTTCGTTAAAGTATGAGGCCTGAAAATGTCAAAAACTGCACAAAAATCTGGGAGGAAGTTCAAAATGGCTGACTTCCTGTTGGGTTTAGGGCTATGCTCCAAGAGACTTTTTTGTAGGTATTAGGTCATTACATGTATGTACCGAATTTCGTACACGTACGTGGAACGTTGCGGGAGGCGCACTCCGTTGAACTTTTATAGGTGGCGCTATCGAGCCATTTTGCCCCGTCTAATTCTGAAACCTATATCAGATGTAAATTTTCGCCAGTTCTGACGCGTGTGCAAAGTTTCGTGAGTTTTCGAGCATGTTTAGGCCCTCAAAAATGCAATTCAATGCGGAGAAGAAGAAGAAGAAGAAGAATAATAATAATAATTAAAGCTGCAAGCAGCGATGAAAGGGCCCTCGCACCCGTGCCATCAACACTCGGTGGCTTTAGGAAGACAGAGCATGGTTGGGAAATGTACATTTAAGGAGGTATATATAGTAAGAGTATGTCAAAGTCAGTTACAAAATGTTTTGTATAATGGTGATAATAGCATGCTTCATGACTCAGCTAAGTGTTGCTAGCATGTTTAGTGTGTTTCTAGCATGCTTAGTACACAATAATTATGTGGTTAGTACTGCATTACTGTGTTAACCATGTCAGTTTCTGTTGCCAGTAGGTGGCGTTATGACTATAACTGAATATGAGCTTGGATGTGTGTTCAGGACAGAACTCTTATCAAACGTGTGAAGTTTGGTGCAAATTGGACATTGCCTTCTTGAGTAACAACAAAGTCATGTTTCATTGAATTAGCATGCTTTAGCACTTAGCTAAGCATTGTTAGCATGTTTTAACATGTTTCTAGCATGTTTAGAACTCAATGGCATTTTTAACATGTTGCTAGAACGGCATCAACGTGTTAAACATGTCACTTCCTGTTGCCAGTTGGTGGCGCTATTACTATAATTGAACATTCTCATGTAGATGTGTTCAGGCCATGACTCTTATCAAAAGTGTGAAGTTTGGGGCAGATTGGACATTCCATGCCTGAGTTACAGCAAATTCCTATTTAATTGCAATAATAGCATGCTTTAGCACTTGGCTAAGAGTTTGCTAGCATGTTTTAGCATGTTTCTAGTATGTTGTTAGCATGTTTAACACTTGCTGGCACTCTTTTATATGTTATTAGGAGTCCATAACAGTGTTAAACATGTCACTTCCTGTTGCCAGCAGGTGGCGCTATGACTGTAACTGAATATAAGCATGGTCATGTGTTCAGGACAGAACGCTTATCAAAAGTGTGAAGTTTGGGGCAGATTGGACATTCCATGCCTGAGTTACAGCAAATTCATATTTAATTGCAGTAATATCATTCTTTAGCACTTAGCTAAGTGTTTGCTAGTATGTTTTAGCATGTCTATAGTATGTTGGTAGGATGTTTAGCACCTACTGGCATTTTTTTATATGCTATTAGGAGTCAAGAACAGTGTTAAACGTCACTTCCTGTTGCCAGCAGGTGGCGCTATTACTATAACTGAATATTCTCATGTAGATATGTTCAGGACAGAACGCTTATCAAAAGTGTGAAGTTTGGGGCAGATTGGACATTCCATGCCTGAGTTACAGCAAATTCCTATTTAATTGCAATAATAGCATGCTTTAGCACTTAGCTAAGAGTTTGCTAGCATGTTTTAGCATGCTTCTAGTATGTTGTTAGCATGTTTAGCACTTGCTGGCACTTTTTTATATGTTATTAGGAGTCCATAACAGTGTTAAACATGTCACTTCCTGTTGCCAGCAGGTGGCGCTATGACTATAACTGAATATGAGCATGGTCATGTGTTCAGGACAGAACGTTTATTAAAAGTGTGAAGTTTGGCGCAGATTGGACATTGCCTTCTTGAGTAACAACAACATCCTGTTTCATTGAATTAGCATGCTTTAGCACTTAGCTAAGTATTGCTAGTATGTTTTAACATGTTTCTAGCATGTTTAGAAGTCAATGGCATTTTTAACATGTTGCTAGAATGGCATCAACGTGTTAAACATGACACTTCCTGTTACCAGTAGGTGGCGCTATTACTATAACTGAATATTCTCATGTAGATATGTTCAGGACAGAACGCTTATCAAAAGTGTGAAGTTTGGGGCAGATTGGACATTCCATGCCTGAGTTACAGCAAATTCCTATTTAATTGCAATAATAGCATGCTTTAGCACTTAGCTAAGAGTTTGCTAGCATGTTTTAGCATGCTTCTAGTATGTTGTTAGCATGTTTAGCACTTGCTGGCACTTTTTTATATGTTATTAGGAGTCCATAACAGTGTTAAACATGTCACTTCCTGTTGCCAGCAGGTGGCGCTATGACTATAACTGAATATGAGCATGGTCATGTGTTCAGGACAGAACGTTTATTAAAAGTGTGAAGTTTGGCGCAGATTGGACATTGCCTTCTTGAGTAACAACAACATCCTGTTTCATTGAATTAGCATGCTTTAGCACTTAGCTAAGTATTGCTAGTATGTTTTAACATGTTTCTAGCATGTTTAGAAGTCAATGGCATTTTTAACATGTTGCTAGAATGGCATCAACGTGTTAAACATGACACTTCCTGTTACCAGTAGGTGGCGCTATTACTATAACTGAATATTCTCATGTAGATATGTTCAGGACAGAACGCTTATCAAAAGTGTGAAGTTTGGGGCAGATTGGACATTCCATGCCTGAGTTACAGCAAATTCCTATTTAATTGCAATAATAGCATGCTTTAGCACTTAGCTAAGAGTTTGCTAGCATGTTTTAGCATGCTTCTAGTATGTTGTTAGCATGTTTAGCACTTGCTGGCACTTTTTTATATGTTATTAGGAGTCCATAACAGTGTTAAACATGTCACTTTCTGTTGCCAGCAGGTGGCGCTATGACTATAACTGAATATGAGCATGGTCATGTGTTCAGGACAGAACTCTTATCAAACGTATGAAGTTTGGGGCAGATTGGACATTCCATGCCTGAGTTACAGCAACTTCCTGTTTCATGGCGAAACATCAAAATTTGTCAGGCCGCCGAGGACCCGCCCTTCGACGAAAACTCAAGATCTTCGCAATTTAACGTCGCAAAGGCCTTAAGATTACACTCACCAAATTTGAAGATGATCAGATTAAAACTGTAGGAGGAGTTCGTTAAAGTATGAGGCCTGAAAATGTCAAAAACTGCACAAAAATCTGGGAGGAAGTTCAAAATGGCTGACTTCCTGTTGGGTTTAGGGCTATGCTCCAAGAGACTTTTTTGTAGGTATTAGGTCATTACATGTATGTACCGAATTTCGTGCACGTACGTGGAACGTTGCGGGAGGCGCACTCCGTTGAACTTTTATAGGTGGCGCTATCGAGCCGTTTTGCCCCGTCCAATTCTGAAACCTATATCAGATGTAAATTTTCGCCAGTTCTGACGCGTGTGCAAAGTTTCGTGAGTTTTCGCGCATGTTTAGGCCCTCAAAAATGCAATTCAATGCGGAGAAGAAGAATAATAATAATAATAATAATAATAATAAACAGAGCAATTCCAAGAGGGTCCTCACACCATCGGTGCTCGGGCCCTAATTAAAGCTGCAAGCAGCGATGAAAGGGCCCTCGCACCCATGCCATCAACACTCGGTGGCTTTAGGAAGACAGAGCATGGTTGGGAAATGTACATTTAAGGAGGTATATATAGTAAGAGTATGTCAAAGTCAGTTACAAAATGTTTTGTATAATGGTGATAATAGCATGCTTCATGACTCAGCTAAGTGTTGCTAGCATGTTTAGTCTGTTTCTAGCATGCTTAGTACACTATTATTATGTGGTTAGTACTGCATTACTGTGTTAACCATGTCAGTTTCTGTTGCCAGTAGGTTGCGTTATGACTATAACTGAATATGAGCATGGATGTGTGTTCAGGACAGAACTCTTATCAAACGTGTGAAGTTTGGTGCAAATTGGACATTGCCTTCTTGAGTAACAACAAAGTCATGTTTCATTGAATTAGCATTCTTTAGCACGTACCTAAGCATTGTTAGCATGTTTTAACATGTTTCTAGCATGTTTAGAACTCAATGGCATTTTTAACATGTTGCTAGAACGGCATCAACGTGTTAAACATGTCACTTCCTGTTGCCAGTAGGTGGCGCTATTACTATAACTGAACATTCTCATGTAGATGTGTTCAGGCCATGACTCTTATCAAAAGTGTGAAGTTTGGGGCAGATTGGACATTCCATGCCTGAGTTACAGCAAATTCCTATTTAATTGCAATAATAGCATGCGTTAGCACTTAGCTAAGAGTTTGCTAGCATGTTTTAGCATGTTTCTAGTATGTTGTTAGCATGTTTAACACTTGCTGGCACTTTTTTATATGTTATTAGGAGTCCATAACAGTGTTAAACATGTCACTTCCTGTTGCCAGCAGGTGGCGCTATGACTGTAACTGAATATAAGCATGGTCATGTGTTCAGGACAGAACGCTTATCAAAAGTGTGAAGTTTGGGGCAGATTGGACATTCCATGCCTGAGTTACAGCAAATTCATATTTAATTGCAGTAATATCATTCTTTAGCACTTAGCTAAGTGTTTGCTAGTATGTTTCAGCATGTCTCTAGTATGTTGGTAGGATGTTTAGCACCTACTGGCATTTTTTTATATGTTATTAGGAGTCCAGAATAGTGTTAAACGTCACTTCCTGTTGCCAGCAGGCGGCGCTATGACTATATCTGAATATGAGCATGGACTTGTGTTCAGGAGATAACTATTATCAAACGTGTGAAGTTTGGGGTAGATTGGACATTGTATGCCTAAGTTACAACAACTTCCTTTAGCATTTCTAGCATGCTTTAGAACTTAGCTATGTGTTGCTAGCATGTTTCTTGCATGTTACATATTAAGTTTGGGGCAGATTGGACATTCCATGCCTGTGTTACAGCAAATTCATATTTAATTGCAGCAATAGCATGCTTTAGCACTTAGCTAAGTGTTTGCTAATATGTTTCTAGCATGTTGTTAGCATGTTTAGCACTTGCTGGCACTTTTTTATATGTTATCAGGAGTCCATAACAGTGTTAAACATGTCACTTCCTGTTGCCAGCAGGTGGCGCTATGACTGTAACTGAATATAAGCATGGTCATGTGTTCAGGACAGAACGCTTATCAAAAGTGTGAAGTTTGGTGCAGATTGGACATTGCCTTCTTGAGTAACAACAACATCCTGTTTCATTGAATTAGCATGCTTTAGCACTTAGCTAAGTATTGCTAGCATGTTTTAACATGTTTCTAGCATGTTTAGAAGTCAATGGCATTTTTAACATGTTGCTAGAATGGCATCAACGTGTTAAACATGACACTTCCTGTTACCAGTAGGTGGCGCTATTACTATAACTGAATATTCTCATGTAGATGTGTTCAGGACAGAACGCTTATCAAAAGTGTGAAGTTTGGGGCAGATTGGACATTCCATGCCTGAGTTACAGCAAATTCCTATTTAATTGCAATAATAGCATGCTTTAGCACTTAGCTAAGAGTTTGCTAGCATGTTTTAGCATGCTTCTAGTATGTTGTTAGCATGTTTAGCACTTGCTGGCACTTTTTTATATGTTATTAGGAGTCCATAACAGTGTTAAACATGTCACTTCCTGTTGCCAGCAGGTGGCGCTATGACTATAACTGAATATGAGCATGGTCATGTGTTCAGGACAGAACTCTTATCAAAAGTGTGAAGTTTGGGGCAGATTGGACATTCCATGCCTGAGTTACAGCAACTTCCTGTTTCATGGCGAAACATCGAAATTTGTCAGGCCGCCGAGGACCCGCACTTCGACGAAAACTCAAGATCTTCGCAATTTAACGTCGCAAAGGCCTGAAGATTACACTCACCAAATTTGAAGATGATCAGATTAAAACTGTAGGAGGAGTTCGTTAAAGTACGAGGCCTGAAAATGGCAAAAACTGCACAAAAATCTGAGAGGAAGTTCAAAATGGCTGACTTCCTGTTGTGTTTAGGGCTACGCTCCAAGAGACTTTTTTGTAGGTATTAGGTAATTACATGTATGTACCGAATTTCGTGCACGTACGTGGAACGATGCGGGAGGCGCACTCCGTTGAACTTTTATAGGTGGCGCTATCGAGCCATTTTGCCCCGTCCAATTCTGAAACCTATATCAGATGTAAATTTTCGCCAGTTCTGACGCGTGTGCAAAGTTTCGTGAGTTTTCGAGCATGTTTAGGCCCTCAAAAATGCAATTCAATGCGGAGAAGAAGAATAATAATAATAATAATAATAATAATAAACAGAGCAATTCCAAGAGGGTCCTCACACCATCGGTGCTCGGGCCCTAATAATTAAAGCTGCAAGCAGCGATGAAAGGGCCCTCGCACCCGTGCCATCAACACTCGGTGGCTTTAGGAAGACAGAGCATGGTTGGGAAATGTACATTTAAGGAGGTATATATAGTAAGAGTATGTCAAAGTCAGTTACAAAATGTTTTGTATAATGGTGATAATAGCATGCTTCATGACTCAGCTAAGTGTTGCTAGCATGTTTAGTGTGTTTCTAGCATGCTTAGTACACAATAATTATGTGGTTAGTACTGCATTACTGTGTTAACCATGTCAGTTTCTGTTGCCAGTAGGTGGCGTTATGACTATAACTGAATATGAGCTTGGATGTGTGTTCAGGACAGAACTCTTATCAAACGTGTGAAGTTTGGTGCAAATTGGACATTGCCTTCTTGAGTAACAACAAAGTCATGTTTCATTGAATTAGCATGCTTTAGCACTTAGCTAAGCATTGTTAGCATGTTTTAACATGTTTCTAGCATGTTTAGAACTCAATGGCATTTTTAACATGTTGCTAGAACGGCATCAACGTGTTAAACATGTCACTTCCTGTTGCCAGTTGGTGGCGCTATTACTATAATTGAACATTCTCATGTAGATGTGTTCAGGCCATGACTCTTATCAAAAGTGTGAAGTTTGGGGCAGATTGGACATTCCATGCCTGAGTTACAGCAAATTCCTATTTAATTGCAATAATAGCATGCTTTAGCACTTGGCTAAGAGTTTGCTAGCATGTTTTAGCATGTTTCTAGTATGTTGTTAGCATGTTTAACACTTGCTGGCACTTTTTTATATGTTATTAGGAGTCCATAACAGTGTTGAACATGTCACTTCCTGTTGCCAGCAGGTGGCGCTATGACTGTAACTGAATATAAGCATGGTCATGTGTTCAGGACAGAACGCTTATCAAAAGTGTGAAGTTTGGGGCAGATTGGACATTCCATGCCTGAGTTACAGCAAATTCATATTTAATTGCAGTAATATCATTCTTTAGCACTTAGCTAAGTGTTTGCTAGTATGTTTTAGCATGTCTATAGTATGTTGGTAGGATGTTTAGCACCTACTGGCATTTTTTTATATTTTATTAGGAGTCAAGAACAGTGTTAAACGTCACTTCCTGTTGCCAGCAGGTGGCGCTATGACTATAACTAAATATGAGCATGGACATGTGTTCAAGAGATAACTCTTATCAAACGTGTGACGTTTGGGGTAGATTGTACATTGCCTTCTTGAGTAACAACAAAGTCCTGTTTCATTGAATTAGCATGCTTTAGCACTTAGCTAAGTATTGCTAGTATGTTTTAACATGTTTCTAGCATGTTTAGAAGTCAATGGCATTTTTAACATGTTGCTAGAATGGCATCAACGTGTTAAACATGACACTTCCTGTTACCAGTAGGTGGCGCTATTACTATAACTGAATATTCTCATGTAGATATGTTCAGGACAGAACGCTTATCAAAAGTGTGAAGTTTGGGGCAGATTGGACATTCCATGCCTGAGTTACAGCAAATTCCTATTTAATTGCAATAATAGCATGCTTTAGCACTTAGCTAAGAGTTTGCTAGCATGTTTTAGCATGCTTCTAGTATGTTGTTAGCATGTTTAGCACTTGCTGGCACTTTTTTATATGTTATTAGGAGTCCATAACAGTGTTAAACATGTCACTTCCTGTTGCCAGCAGGTGGCGCTATGACTATAACTGAATATGAGCATGGTCATGTGTTCAGGACAGAACGTTTATTAAAAGTGTGAAGTTTGGCGCAGATTGGACATTGCCTTCTTGAGTAACAACAACATCCTGTTTCATTGAATTAGCATGCTTTAGCACTTAGCTAAGTATTGCTAGTATGTTTTAACATGTTTCTAGCATGTTTAGAAGTCAATGGCATTTTTAACATGTTGCTAGAATGGCATCAACGTGTTAAACATGACACTTCCTGTTACCAGTAGGTGGCGCTATTACTATAACTGAATATTCTCATGTAGATATGTTCAGGACAGAACGCTTATCAAAAGTGTGAAGTTTGGGGCAGATTGGACATTCCATGCCTGAGTTACAGCAAATTCCTATTTAATTGCAATAATAGCATGCTTTAGCACTTAGCTAAGAGTTTGCTAGCATGTTTTAGCATGCTTCTAGTGTGTTGTTAGCATGTTTAGCACTTGCTGGCACTTTTTTATATGTTATTAGGAGTCCATAACAGTGTTAAACATGTCACTTCCTGTTGCCAGCAGGTGGCGCTATGACTATAACTGAATATGAGCATGGTCATGTGTTCAGGACAGAACTCTTATCAAACGTATGAAGTTTGGGGCAGATTGGACATTCCATGCCTGAGTTACAGCAACTTCCTGTTTCATGGCGAAACATCAAAATTTGTCAGGCCGCCGAGGACCCGCCCTTCGACGAAAACTCAAGATCTTCGCAATTTAACGTCGCAAAGGCCTTAAGATTACACTCACCAAATTTGAAGATGATCAGATTAAAACTGTAGGAGGAGTTCGTTAAAGTATGAGGCCTGAAAATGTCAAAAACTGCACAAAAATCTGGGAGGAAGTTCAAAATGGCTGACTTCCTGTTGGGTTTAGGGCTATGCTCCAAGAGACTTTTTTGTAGGTATTAGGTCATTACACGTATGTACCGAATTTCGTGCACGTACGTGGAACGTTGCGGGAGGCGCACTCCGTTGAACTTTTATAGGTGGCGCTATCGAGCCGTTTTGCCCCGTCCAATTCTGAAACCTATATCAGATGTAAATTTTCGCCAGTTCTGACGCGTGTGCAAAGTTTCGTGAGTTTTCGCGCATGTTTAGGCCCTCAAAAATGCAATTCAATGCGGAGAAGAAGAATAATAATAATAATAAATATAAATATAGCTGCGAGCAGCGATTACGGGCCCAAGCCGGTGGCACCGCCACCCTGGTGCCTTTAGTTACATAAAGGCACCGGGGTGGCGGTGCCACCGGCTTTGGCCCTTCATCGCTGCTCGCAGCTATATTTATATATATATTTTATATATATATATATATATATATATATATATATATATATATATATATATAAGACAGAAACCTTATTAGCTTATTCTGATTTTATGATACACTCAAAATATCCCACAACAAATCTTTTAAATTTAATGTAAAAATTAAAACGAAAGTAAGCACTGTTGGGCTTACGTAACCCTCTCATTAGAATCAAAATGTTTCAGCATTTGCGATGTATTTGGATGCTAAACTATTCTTTATTATAGGCTTTGTTCTTCACTCGTGTTCCAATATCGACAGAAAAAATCATCCTCTTCACACGCGCAAAAATGTGCTTGAAACATCACAGTGGAGCGGTGCTTACTGTGAATGTACGAATTGTACTACTGACTATTTAGAGCAGTGTAATTTTTATATGTTAGGTTAACTATTTTATTATTATATTTTATTAAGGCTATAATGAACAGGCTGCGATGTCAAGATTGCAATGCTGGAATGTGTGTTTGTGTGTGTGTGTGTGTGTGTGTGTGTGTGTGTGTGTGTGTGTGTGTGTGTGTGTGTGTGTGTGTGTGTATGTGTGTGTGTGTGTGTGTGTGTGTATGTGTGTTCATGTTTTTCTATCCCGGTGGGGACTTCAACCTGAATGCACACAGACTCATGGGGACTCGTGTCACAGTGGGGACCTAAATAGAGGTCCCCATGGGTAAACAAGCTTATAAATCATACAGAATGAGTTTTTTTTGGAAATGTAAAAATGCAGAAAGTTTTCAGTGATGGGTAGGTTTAGGGGTAGGGTTAGTGTAAGGAGATAAAATATACAGTTTGTACAGTATAAAAATCATTAAATCTATGGAGAGTCCCCACAAAGATAGTAAACCGTGTGTGTGTGGGTGGGTGTGTGTGTGTGGTGTGGGCGCGATTGAACAGTGGACACATAAAAACATACTCCGTCATTATACAGGACGACATTCAAACTGCAAAGTGTTAACTTATATTTGTGTACAGTTGCAATAAAACACAACATTGTGCTTTTGTAAAATAATTTCAAGCAATCAACCCCCGAAAGGCGCTAATTTTAAAATTAAACTAAAATGCTCATGGCTGCACGGGCATTCATAACGGTGCGCATCCACGGCGAGGAACGAGCAGAACAGAGTGAACGTTTTTCAGTTAATTCCTACTTCCATAGGAATTCATTTGAAACGCTCGCTCAACCACTATCAATGTCAGTGTGGACGAACATATTTTACTTTCGTTTTTAAGTTGGCGATTCAAAAGCCTCCAGCGGTGTCACACGTCGATTAACCGGTGGTAAAATATTCTCACCGTCACATACCTAGTATATTTTTATGTAGATACAATAGGCCTACCTGATTTTGAACACAAGAGGGCAGTATAGCCCTATGTATGACTTGACTTTTATGGGACTAAATAGTACAATTACTATTTTTAAACTTATAAATATTTATTAAATTGAAAAAAAAAAAGAATAAAATGGGTTTAGTTGTGACATTTTTATACTTTTATATAGAAATAAATGGTGTTTAATTACATTTTTAGAAGATGAGGCTTTAAGTGTTACTTTACTTTAGTCCCTCACTATAGCAAAACCGTTTGAGATGTTTAATATCCGTTCACAATTTAGCATCTTTAATGTATCTTTATCATTTTGAAAAAGTTTGGTGTGAATAAAATAAAACCGTTAGGAAGAGTAGCTCAAAAACTCAGAGTCTGAAATATCCAAAAAATCCACATTCAAACCAAAATATCTGACTTCCTTTTGCTCGGAGCTAATAACTGTAAATTAGAAAGTTGTCCGGCTCGGTGAGACCAATATATATACTGATTTTTGTAACTGTTGGTAAAACTAACCCACCCACTTTTGTCAAACGCATGTTGAAAGTGACACACTTCCTGCTGCCAGTTGGTGGCGCTATAACTTTGACTCACAATAGTTACATCCATCTGATCGGCCTCTTACCACGAACATACTGCTAAAGTTTCATCAAGATCAGTTAATGTATGCAGAAGTTATAACACTTCGTCTCCTCTCTTTTCTCGCCATAAATTTGTTTCCTCGCCATGGCCAAACCGTTCGAGATATCAAAAATCCGTCCGCAATTTAGCATTCTCAATGTCTTGACTTCATGCTGACTGAGTTTGGAGGTGATTGAATGAATTCTCTAGGAGGAGTACATCACATTCCACAGCAAGCGTTTTCCAAACAACCCATAATAGCCGACTTCCTGTTGGGCTGGTGTGAAACTTGACAGAGGGAAAGTTGTTCGGCCCGATGAAATCTATATGTGTACCGAGTTTCATATTAATTCATGCAAGCGTGTTTGATATATGGACCAAGTTTTCAGACCCTGTTCAAGAGGGCGCTGTTGAGCCCCCCTGCCACGCCCGTTTCTGAATCTTTTCACATGTCTACTGGCTAATAAGTGTTATGTGTCTGTCGAGTTTCATCCAATTTCAAGCATGCTAAGAGTCTCAAACGCATCCGAAAAGAATATTAAAATTTGATGCGTTGCCACGGCAACAGTATCTAAGATATCAATAATCCTTTCACAGGTCTACATCTGCCGTGTGTTTACATTATACACATAAAATTTGAAGCAAATCGGGTAAAAGTAAGAGGGTGACTTCAAAGCATTTTGAAAGTGACACACTTCCTGCTGCCAGTTGGTGGCGCTATAACTTTGACTCACAATAGTCACATCCATGTGATCGGCCTCTTACAACGAATACACTGCTGAAGTTTCATCAAGATCAGTCAATGTATGCAGAAGTTATAACACACTTCCTGTGTCCCATTATTCGCCATAAATTCGTTTCCTCGCCACGGCCAAACCGTTCGAGATATCAAAAATCTGTTCGCAAGAATTGATCCTCAATGTCTTGACTTTATTCTCACCGAGTTTGGTGGCGATCGGATGAAATCCCTAGGAGGAGTATTTCACATTCCATTGTATGCGTTTTCCAAACAACGTATAATAACCAACTTCCTGTTGGGCTTTTGTAAAACTTAGAGCACGAAAGTTGTTCGGCCCGATGAGATCTATATGTGTACTGAGTTTCATATTATTACATGCAAGCGTGTTTGATTTATGGACCAAGATTTCGGACCCCATTCCAGGGGGCGCTGTCGAGCCCCCCTGCCACGCCCCGGTACCAGCTTCAGCCCGGCCCTGATGGCCGCAGGTTCTGACGTGTGTGCAAAATTTCAAGAGTTTTTGAGCATGTTAAGGGCCCCAAAAGTGGCAAAAAGGCAAAAAAAAAAATAATGAAGAAAAAAAAAAAAAATAATCCTTACGAAAACAATAGGGCCTTCGCCCTTTCAGGGCTTGGGCCCTAATAATAATAATAAACAGAGCAATTCCAAGAGGGTCCTCACACCATCGGTGCTCGGGCCCTAATAAACAGAGCAATTCCAAGAGGGTCCTCACACCATCGGTGCTCGGGCCCTAATAAACAGAGCAATTCCAAGAGGGTCCTCACACCATCGGTGCTCGGGCCCTAATTAAAGCTGCAAGCAGCGATGAAAGGGCCCTCGCACCCGTGCCATCAACACTCGGTGGCTTTAGGAAGACAGAGCATGGTTGGGAAATGTACATTTAAGGAGGTATATATAGTAAGAGTATGTCAAAGTTAGTAACAAAATGTTTTGTATAATGGTGATAATAGCATGCTTCATGACTCAGCTAAGTGTTGCTAGCATGTTTAGTCTGTTTCTAGCATGCTTAGTACACAATAATTATGTGGTTAGTACTGCATTACTGTGTTAACCATGTCAGTTTCTGTTGCCAGTAGGTGGCGTTATGACTATAGCTGAATATGAGCATGGATGTGTGTTCAGGACAGAACTCTTATCAAACATGTGAAGTTTGGTGCAAATTGGAAATTGCCTTCTTGAGTAACAAAAAAGTCATGTTTCATTGAATTAGCATTCTTTAGCACTTAGCTAAGCATTGTTAGTATGTTTTAACATGTTTCTAGCATGTTTAGAACTCAATGGCATTTTTAACATGTTGCTAGAACGGCATCAACGTGTTAAACATGTCACTTCCTGTTGCCAGTAGGTGGCGCTATTACTAAAAATGAACATTCTCATGTAGATGTATTCAGGCCATGACTCTTATCAAAAGTGTGAAGTTTGGGGCAGATTGGACATTCCATGCCTGAGTTACAGCAAATTCCTATTTAATTGCAATAATAGCATGCTTTAGCACTTAGCTAAGAGTTTGCTAGCATGTTTTAGCATGTTTCTAGTATGTTGTTAGCATGTTTAACACTTGCTGGCACTTTTTTATATGTTATTAGGAGTCCATAACAGTGTTAAACATGTCACTTCCTGTTGCCAGCAGGTGGCGCTATGACTGTAACTGAATATAAGCATGGTCATGTGTTCAAGACAGAACACTTATCAAAAGTGTGAAGTTTGGGGCAGATTGGACATTCCATGCCTGAGTTACAGCAAATTCATATTTAATTGCAGTAATATCATTCTTTAGCACTTAGCTAAGTGTTTGCTAGTATGTTTTAGCATGTTTCTAGTATGTTGGTAGGATGTTTAGCACCTACTGGCATTTTTTTTATATGTTATTAGGAGTCAAGAACAGTGTTAAACGTCACTTCCTGTTGCCAGCAGGTGGCGCTATGACTATAACTAAATATGAGCATGGACATGTGTTCAAGAGATAACTCTTATCAAACGTGTGAAGTTTGGGGTAGATTGTACATTGCCTTCTTGAGTAACAACAAAGTCCTGTTTCATTGAATTATCATGCTTTAGCACTTAGCTAAGTATTGCTAGCATGTTTTAATATGTTTCTAGCATGTTTAGAACTCAATGGCATTTTTAACATGTTGCTAGAACGGCATCAACGTGTTAAACATGTCACTTCCTGTTGCCAGTAGGTGGCGCTATTACTATAACTGAATTTGAGCATAGACATGTGTTCAGGCCATGATTCTTATCAAACGTGTGATGTTTGGGGCAGATTGGACATTCCATGCCTGGGTTACAGCAAATTCCTATTTAATTGCAGTGATAGCATGCTTTAGCACTTAGCTAAGTGTTTGCTAGCATGTTTCTAGTATGTTACTAACCTGTTTAGCACTTGCTGGCTCTTTTTTATATGTTATTAGGAGACCACAACAGTGTTAAACATGTCACTTCCTGTTGACAGCAGGTGGCGCTATTACTATAACTGAATATTCTCATGTAGATGTGTTCAGGCCATGACTCTTATCAAACGTGTGAAGTTTGAGGCAGATTGGACATTCCTTGCCTGTGTTACAGCAAATTCCTATTTAATTGCAGCAATAGCATGCTTTAGCACTTAGCTAAGTGTTTGCTAGCATGTTTTAGCATTTTTCTAGTATGTTGTTAGCATGTTTAGCACTTGCTGGCACTTTTTTTATGTTTTTATGTCCACAACAGTGTTTAACATGTCACTTCCTGTTGCCAGCAGGTGGCACTATGACTGTAACTGAATATGAGCATGGTCATGTGTTCAGGACAGAACGTTTATTAAAAGTGTGAAGTTTGGCGCAGATTGGACATTGCCTTCTTGAGTAACAACAACATCCTGTTTCATTGAATTAGCATGCTTTAGCACTTAGCTAAGTATTGCTAGCATGTTTTAAAATGTTTCTAGCATGTTTAGAAGTCAATGGCATTTTTAACATGTTGCTAGAATGGCATCAACGTGTTAAACATGACACTTCCTGTTACCAGTAGGTGGCGCTATTACTATAACTGAATGTTCTCATGTAGATGTGTTCAGGACAGAACGCTTATCAAAAGTGTGAAGTTTGGGGCAGATTGGACATTCCATGCCTGAGTTACAGCAAATTCCTATTTAATTGCAATAATAGCATGCTTTAGCACTTAGCTAGAACAAATGAATGTTAGCATCCACAAATGAATAAGCACCTCGATTCAGGGAGCAGTGCAAAGTGCCCGTGCAAAATCAGTTTTTGTGAGCTGATCGCCGTCAAAAAAGTTCAGGAGATATTTCTTGCGATGGCAATATGATCAAAAATAACTTTATATTGATTCAATGGATTAATAGCATTTTGAAAAAAAAAAAAAAAGTCATGAATTTATTGCATTTTTGGGAAAAAATAATCCGTTTTTATAATAAATCTTAAAAAATTCAAATCCAGATTTTGATTTTCAATGTTGTTATAACCTAAAGATTCTATGTGAAAGTTTGAAACAGAAAATAGTGGTTTTCACACATTTAGTGGTTATCTCACATTCGAGAGATATGCGAATAACACACAGACAGACAGACGGACGTTTCTGTAATTTATAGATAGATGGATTTATCACGTTCGGGAACCAAACTATAATATTCAGAAGTAAACAGTGTAGCTGACTGAGTGTTTATGTCAGAATGTTTATTTTTAAACCACAGCCTTCTTGGGGCTTCTTTGACCGATACAACTCTCTAATGTCAGAATGTTTATTTTTAAACCACAACCTTCTAAAAATGATATATTTAACGATATCTTTTGCATTTCTCATCCAAACAATGTCAAACTTGGCACTGCACTTACTCGTGCCCGTGGCGAGACACCTGTCGAGTTTGAAATCAATCGGACTAACGGTTCGAGAGATATGCGAGGAACAGACACACACACACACAGACAGACAGACAGACAGACGTTCCTGTAATTTATAGATAGATGTTTGTCAGGCCGCCGAGGGCACACCCTTCGACGAAAACTCTAGATCTTCGCAATTTAACGTCACAAAGGCCTTAAGATTACACTCACCAAATTTGAAGAGTATCGGATCAAATCTGTAGGAGGAGTTCGTTAAAGTACAACATCAGGAAATTACGAAAAATGCCCAAAATCCAGGAGGAAGTTCAAAATAGCTCACTTCCTGTTGTGTTTAGGGCTATGCTCCAAGAGACTTTTCTGTAGGTATTGGGTCATTACATGTATGTACCAAATTTCATACCTGTACGTGAAACCAGGAGCCGGGGCAAAATGTGGGGGCAATAATTTACCGAATTTGCCCCCCCCAATTCTGAAAACCATATCACACGTAAATTTTCACCACTTCTGAAGCGTGTGCAAAGTTTCATGAGTTTTCGAGCATGTTTAGGCCCTCTAAAAAGCGATTCACTTTGGAGAAGAAGAATAATAATAAACGGAGCAAAAACAATAGGGTCCTCTCACCATCGGTGCTCGGGCCCTAATTAAAGCTGCAAGCAGCGATGAAAAGGGCCCTCGCACCCCTGCCACCGCCACCGGGCGCCTTTAGGAAAGGCCTTAAGATTGCACTCACTAAATTTGAAGAGGATCAGATCAAAACTGTAGGAGGAGTTCGTTAAAGTATAACGTCTGGAAATGGCAAAAACTGCACAAAATCTGAGAGGAAGTTCAAAATAGCTGACTTCCTGTTGTGTTTAGGGCTACGCTCCAAGATACTTTTTTGTAGGTATTGGGTCATTACATGTATGTACCAAATTTCATACCTGTACGTGAAACCAGGAGCCGGGGCAAAATGTAGGGGCAATAATTAAGCCATTTTGCCCCACCCAATTTTGAAAACCATATCACACGTAAATTTTCACCACTTCTGAAGCGTGTGCAAAGTTTCATGATTTTTCGAGCACGTTTTGTATTTGCCACACTTCCTGCTACCAGCAGGTGGCGCTATTGCTATAACCAAATATGAGCATGGTCAAGTGTTCAGGACAGGACTCTTATCAAACATGTGAAGTTTGGGGCAGATTGGACATCGTATTCCTGAGTTACTGCAGGCTGTTTGTGGTTGCCTAGCAACATCGGAACTGCAAGCAATATTGACAGAGAACTTATCTGATCATGCATAAATCACCAAAAGGCCGAAATTGGGTGAATGTTTGTCTGGCCGCCGAGGGCACACCCTTCGACGAAAACTCAAGATCTTCGCAATTTAACGTCGCAAAGGCCTTAAGATAACACTCACCAAATTTGAAGAGGATCAGATCAAATCTCTAGGAGGAGTTCGTTAAAGTACAACATCAGGAAATTATGAAAAACGCCCAAAATCTAGGAGGAAGTTCAAAATAGCTCACTTCCTGTTGTGTTTAGGGCTATGCTCCAAGAGACTTTTTTGTAGGTATTGGGTCATTACATGTATGTACCAAATTTCATACCTGTGCGTGAAACGTAGAGCCGGGGCAAAATGTGGGGGCAATAATTTACCGAATTTGCCCCACCCAATTTTGAAAACCATATCACACGTAAATTTTCACCACTTCTGAAGCGTGTGCAAAGTTTCATGAGTTTTCGAGCATGTTTAGACCCTCTAAAAAGCGATTCACTTTGGAGAAGAAGAAGAAGAAGAAGAAGAATAATAAACGGAGCAAAAACAATAGGGTCCTCTCACCATCGGTGCTCGGGCCCTAATAATTAAAGCTGCAAGCAGCGATGAAAGGGCCCTCGCACCCGTGCCATCAACACTCGGTGGCTTTAGGAAGACAGAGCATGGTTGGGAAATGTACATTTAAGGAGGTATATATAGTAAGAGTATGTCAAAGTCAGTTACAAAATGTTTTGTATAATGGTGATAATAGCATGCTTCATGACTCAGCTAAGTGTTGCTAGCATGTTTAGTGTGTTTCTAGCATGCTTAGTACACAATAATTATGTGGTTAGTACTGCATTACTGTGTTAACCATGTCAGTTTCTGTTGCCAGTAGGTGGCGTTATGACTATAACTGAATATGAGCTTGGATGTGTGTTCAGGACAGAACTCTTATCAAACGTGTGAAGTTTGGTGCAAATTGGACATTGCCTTCTTGAGTAACAACAAAGTCATGTTTCATTGAATTAGCATGCTTTAGCACTTAGCTAAGCATTGTTAGCATGTTTTAACATGTTTCTAGCATGTTTAGAACTCAATGGCATTTTTAACATGTTGCTAGAACGGCATCAACGTGTTAAACATGTCACTTCCTGTTGCCAGTTGGTGGCGCTATTACTATAATTGAACATTCTCATGTAGATGTGTTCAGGCCATGACTCTTATCAAAAGTGTGAAGTTTGGGGCAGATTGGACATTCCATGCCTGAGTTACAGCAAATTCCTATTTAATTGCAATAATAGCATGCTTTAGCACTTGGCTAAGAGTTTGCTAGCATGTTTTAGCATGTTTCTAGTATGTTGTTAGCATGTTTAACACTTGCTGGCACTTTTTTATATGTTATTAGGAGTCCATAACAGTGTTAAACATGTCACTTCCTGTTGCCAGCAGGTGGCGCTATGACTGTAACTGAATATAAGCATGGTCATGTGTTCAGGACAGAACGCTTATCAAAAGTGTGAAGTTTGGGGCAGATTGGACATTCCATGCCTGAGTTACAGCAAATTCATATTTAATTGCAGTAATATCATTCTTTAGCACTTAGCTAAGTGTTTGCTAGTATGTTTTAGCATGTCTATAGTATGTTGGTAGGATGTTTAGCACCTACTGGCATTTTTTTATATGTTATTAGGAGTCAAGAACAGTGTTAAACGTCACTTCCTGTTGCCAGCAGGTGGCGCTATGACTATAACTAAATATGAGCATGGACATGTGTTCAAGAGATAACTCTTATCAAACGTGTGACGTTTGGGGTAGATTGTACATTGCCTTCTTGAGTAACAACAAAGTCCTGTTTCATTGAATTAGCATGCTTTAGCACTTAGCTAAGTATTGCTAGTATGTTTTAACATGTTTCTAGCATGTTTAGAAGTCAATGGCATTTTTAACATGTTGCTAGAATGGCATCAACGTGTTAAACATGACACTTCCTGTTACCAGTAGGTGGCGCTATTACTATAACTGAATATTCTCATGTAGATATGTTCAGGACAGAACGCTTATCAAAAGTGTGAAGTTTGGGGCAGATTGGACATTCCATGCCTGAGTTACAGCAAATTCCTATTTAATTGCAATAATAGCATGCTTTAGCACTTAGCTAAGAGTTTGCTAGCATGTTTTAGCATGCTTCTAGTATGTTGTTAGCATGTTTAGCACTTGCTGGCACTTTTTTATATGTTATTAGGAGTCCATAACAGTGTTAAACATGTCACTTCCTGTTGCCAGCAGGTGGCGCTATGACTATAACTGAATATGAGCATGGTCATGTGTTCAGGACAGAACGTTTATTAAAAGTGTGAAGTTTGGCGCAGATTGGACATTGCCTTCTTGAGTAACAACAACATCCTGTTTCATTGAATTAGCATGCTTTAGCACTTAGCTAAGTATTGCTAGTATGTTTTAACATGTTTCTAGCATGTTTAGAAGTCAATGGCATTTTTAACATGTTGCTAGAATGGCATCAACGTGTTAAACATGACACTTTCTGTTACCAGTAGGTGGCGCTATTACTATAACTGAATATTCTCATGTAGATATGTTCAGGACAGAACGCTTATCAAAAGTGTGAAGTTTGGGGCAGATTGGACATTCCATGCCTGAGTTACAGCAAATTCCTATTTAATTGCAATAATAGCATGCTTTAGCACTTAGCTAAGAGTTTGCTAGCATGTTTTAGCATGCTTCTAGTATGTTGTTAGCATGTTTAGCACTTGCTGGCACTTTTTTATATGTTATTAGGAGTCCATAACAGTGTTAAACATGTCACTTCCTGTTGCCAGCAGGTGGCGCTATGACTATAACTGAATATGAGCATGGTCATGTGTTCAGGACAGAACGTTTATTAAAAGTGTGAAGTTTGGCGCAGATTGGACATTGCCTTCTTGAGTAACAACAACATCCTGTTTCATTGAATTAGCATGCTTTAGTACTTAGCTAAGTATTGCTAGTATGTTTTAACATGTTTCTAGCATGTTTAGAAGTCAATGGCATTTTTAACATGTTGCTAGAATGGCATCAACGTGTTAAACATGACACTTCCTGTTACCAGTAGGTGGCGCTATTACTATAACTGAATATTCTCATGTAGATATGTTCAGGACAGAACGCTTATCAAAAGTGTGAAGTTTGGGGCAGATTGGACATTCCATGCCTGAGTTACAGCAAATTCCTATTTAATTGCAATAATAGCATGCTTTAGCACTTAGCTAAGAGTTTGCTAGCATGTTTTAGCATGCTTCTAGTATGTTGTTAGCATGTTTAGCACTTGCTGGCACTTTTTTATATGTTATTAGGAGTCCATAACAGTGTTAAACATGTCACTTCCTGTTGCCAGCAGGTGGCGCTATGACTATAACTGAATATGAGCATGGTCATGTGTTCAGGACAGAACTCTTATCAAACGTATGAAGTTTGGAGCAGATTGGACATTCCATGCCTGAGTTACAGCAACTTCCTGTTTCATGGCGAAACATCAAAATTTGTCAGGCCGCCGAGGACCCGCCCTTCGACGAAAACTCAAGATCTTCGCAATTTAACGTCGCAAAGGCCTTAAGATTACACTCACCAAATTTGAAGATGATCAGATTAAAACTGTAGGAGGAGTTCGTTAAAGTATGAGGCCTGAAAATGTCAAAAACTGCACAAAAATCTGGGAGGAAGTTCAAAATGGCTGACTTCCTGTTGGGTTTAGGGCTATGCTCCAAGAGACTTTTTTGTAGGTATTAGGTCATTACATGTATGTACCGAATTTCGTGCACGTACGTGGAACGTTGCGGGAGGCGCACTCCGTTGAACTTTTATAGGTGGCGCTATCGAGCCGTTTTGCCCCGTCCAATTCTGAAACCTATATCAGATGTAAATTTTCGCCAGTTCTGACGCGTGTGCAAAGTTTCGTGAGTTTTCGCGCATGTTTAGGCCCTCAAAAATGCAATTCAATGCGGAGAAGAATAATAATAATAATTAAAGCTGCAAGCAGTGATGAAAGGGCCCTCGCACCCGTGCCATCAACACTCGGTGGCTTTAGGAAGACAGAGCATGGTTGGGAAATGTACATTTAAGGAGGTATATATAGTAAGAGTATGTCAAAGTTAGTAACAAAATGTTTTGTATAATGGTGATAATAGCATGCTTCATGACTCAGCTAAGTGTTGCTAGCATGTTTAGTCTGTTTCTAGCATGCTTAGTACACAATAATTATGTGGTTAGTACTGCATTACTGTGTTAACCATGTCAGTTTCTGTTGCCAGTAGGTGGCGTTATGACTATAGCTGAATATGAGCATGGATGTGTGTTCAGGACAGAACTCTTATCAAACATGTGAAGTTTGGTGCAAATTGGAAATTGCCTTCTTGAGTAACAAAAAAGTCATGTTTCATTGAATTAGCATTCTTTAGCACTTAGCTAAGCATTGTTAGTATGTTTTAACATGTTTCTAGCATGTTTAGAACTCAATGGCATTTTTAACATGTTGCTAGAACGGCATCAACGTGTTAAACATGTCACTTCCTGTTGCCAGTAGGTGGCGCTATTACTAAAAATGAACACTCTCATGTAGATGTATTCAGGCCATGACTCTTATCAAAAGTGTGAAGTTTGGGGCAGATTGGACATTCCATGCCTGAGTTACAGCAAATTCCTATTTAATTGCAATAATAGCATGCTTTAGCACTTAGCTAAGAGTTTGCTAGCATGTTTTAGCATGTTTCTAGTATGTTGTTAGCATGTTTAACACTTGCTGGCACTTTTTTATATGTTATTAGGAGTCCATAACAGTGTTAAACATGTCACTTCCTGTTGCCAGCAGGTGGCGCTATGACTGTAACTGAATATAAGCATGGTCATGTGTTCAAGACAGAACGCTTATCAAAAGTGTGAAGTTTGGGGCAGATTGGACATTCCATGCCTGAGTTACAGCAAATTCATATTTAATTGCAGTAATATCATTCTTTAGCACTTAGCTAAGTCTTTGCTAGTATGTTTTAGCATGTCTCTAGTATGTTGGTAGGATGTTTAGCACCTACTGGCATTTTTTTTATATGTTATTAGGAGTCAAGAACAGTGTTAAACGTCACTTCCTGTTGCCAGCAGGTGGCGCTATGACTATAACTAAATATGAGCATGGACATGTGTTCAAGAGATAACTCTTATCAAACGTGTGAAGTTTGGGGTAGATTGTACATTGCCTTCTTGAGTAACAACAAAGTCCTGTTTCATTGAATTATCATGCTTTAGCACTTAGCTAAGTATTGCTAGCATGTTTTAATATGTTTCTAGCATGTTTAGAACTCAATGGCATTTTTAACATGTTGCTAGAACGGCATCAACGTGTTAAACATGTCACTTCCTGTTGCCAGTAGGTGGCGCTATTACTATAACTGAATTTGAGCATAGACATGTGTTCAGGCCATGATTCTTATCAAACGTGTGATGTTTGGGGCAGATTGGACATTCCATGCCTGGGTTACAGCAAATTCCTATTTAATTGCAGTGATAGCATGCTTTAGCACTTAGCTAAGTGTTTGCTAGCATGTTTCTAGTATGTTACTAACCTGTTTAGCACTTGCTGGCTCTTTTTTATATGTTATTAGGAGACCACAACAGTGTTAAACATGTCACTTCCTGTTGACAGCAGGTGGCGCTATTACTATAACTGAATATTCTCATGTAGATGTGTTCAGGCCATGACTCTTATCAAACGTGTGAAGTTTGAGGCAGATTGGACATTCCTTGCCTGTGTTACAGCAAATTCCTATTTAATTGCAGCAATAGCATGCTTTAGCACTTAGCTAAGTGTTTGCTAGCATGTTTTAGCATTTTTCTAGTATGTTGTTAGCATGTTTAGCACTTGCTGGCACTTTTTTTATGTTTTTATGTCCACAACAGTGTTTAACATGTCACTTCCTGTTGCCAGCAGGTGGCACTATGACTGTAACTGAATATGAGCATGGTCATGTGTTCAGGACAGAACGTTTATTAAAAGTGTGAAGTTTGGCGCAGATTGGACATTGCCTTCTTGAGTAACAACAACATCCTGTTTCATTGAATTAGCATGCTTTAGCACTTAGCTAAGTATTGCTAGCATGTTTTAAAATGTTTCTAGCATGTTTAGAAGTCAATGGCATTTTTAACATGTTGCTAGAATGGCATCAACGTGTTAAACATGACACTTCCTGTTACCAGTAGGTGGCGCTATTACTATAACTGAATGTTCTCATGTAGATGTGTTCAGGACAGAACGCTTATCAAAAGTGTGAAGTTTGGGGCAGATTGGACATTCCATGCCTGAGTTACAGCAAATTCCTATTTAATTGCAATAATAGCATGCTTTAGCACTTAGCTAAGAGTTTGCTAGCATGTTTTAGCATGCTTCTAGTATGTTGTTAGCATGTTTAGCACTTGCTGGCACTTTTTTATATGTTATTAGGAGTCCATAACAGTGTTAAACATGTCACTTCCTGTTGCCAGCAGGTGGCGCTATGACTGTAACTGAATATGAGCATGGTAATGTGTTCAGGACAGAACGCTTATCAAAAGTGTGAAGTTTGGGGCAGATTGGACATTCCATGCCTGAGTTACAGCAACTTCCTGTTTCATGGCGAAACATCGAAATTTGTCAGGCCGCCGAGGACCCGCCCTTTGATGAAAACTCAAGATCTTCGCAATTTAACGTCGCAAAGGCCTTAAGATTACACTCACCAAATTTGAAGATGATCAGATTAAAACTGTAGGAGGAGTTCGTTAAAGTATGAGGCCTGAAAATGGCAAAAACTGCACAAAAATCTGAGAGGAAGTTCAAAATGGCTGACTTCCTGTTGTGTTTAGGGCTATGCTCCAAGAGACTTTTTTGTAGGTATTAGTTCATTACATGTATGTACCGAATTTCGTGCACGTACGTGGAACGTTGCGGGAGGCGCACTCCGTTGAACTTTTATAGGTGGCGCTATCGAGCCGTTTTGCCCCGTCCAATTCTGAAACCTATATCAGATGTAAATTTTCGCCAGTTCTGACGCGTGTGCAAAGTTTCGTGAGTTTTCGAGCATGTTTAGGCCCTCAAAAATGCAATTCAATGCGGAGAAGAATAATAATAATAATTAAAGCTGCAAGCAGCAATGAAAGGGCCCTCGCACCCGTGCCATCAACACTCGGTGGCTTTAGGAAGACAGAGCATGGTTGGGAAATGTACATTTAAGGAGGTATATATAGTAAGAGTATGTCAAAGTTAGTAACAAAATGTTTTGTATAATGGTGATAATAGCATGCTTCATGACTCAGCTAAGTGTTGCTAGCATGTTTAGTCTGTTTCTAGCATGCTTAGTACACAATAATTATGTGGTTAGTACTGCATTACTGTGTTAACCATGTCAGTTTCTGTTGCCAGTAGGTGGCGTTATGACTATAGCTGAATATGAGCATGGATGTGTGTTCAGGACAGAACTCTTATTAAACGTGTGAAGTTTGGTGCAAATTGGAAATTGCCTTCTTGAGTAACAAAAAAGTCATGTTTCATTGAATTAGCATTCTTTAGCACTTAGCTAAGCATTGTTAGCATGTTTTAGCATGTTTCTAGCATGTTTAGAAGTCAATGGCATTTTTAACATGTTGCTAGAACGGCATCAACGTGTTAAACATGTCACTTCCTGTTGCCAGTAGGTGGCGCTATTACTATAAATGAACATTCTCATGTAGATGTATTCAGGCCATGACTCTTATCAAAAGTGTGAAGTTTGGGGCAGATTGGACATTCCATGCCTGAGTTACAGCACATTCCTATTTAATTGCAATAATAGCATGCTTTAGCACTTAGCTAAGAGTTTGCTAGCATGTTTTAGCATGTTTCTAGTATGTTGTTAGCATGTTTAACACTTGCTGGCACTTTTTTATATTTTATTAGGAGTCCATAACAGTGTTAAACATGTCACTTCCTGTTGCCAGCAGGTGGCGCTATGACTGTAACTGAATATAAGCATGGTCATGTGTTCAGGACAGAACGCTTATCAAAAGTGTGAAGTTTGGGGCAGATTGGACATTCCATGCCTGAGTTACAGCAACTTCATATTTAATTGCAGTAATATCATTCTTTAGCACTTAGCTAAGTGTTTGCTAGTATGTTTTAGCATGTCTCTAGTATGTTGGAAGGATGTTTAGCACCTACTGGCATTTTTTTTTATATGTTATTAGGAGTCAAGAACAGTGTTAAACGTCACTTCCTGTTGCCAGCAGGTGGCGCTATGACTATAACTAAATATGAGCATGGACATGTGTTCAAGAGATAACTCTTATCAAACGTGTGAAGTTTGGGGTAGATTGTACATTGCCTTCTTGAGTAACAACAAAGTCCTGTTTCATTGAATTAGCATGCTTTAGCACTTAGCTAAGTATTGCTAGCATGTTTTAACATGTTTCTAGCATGTTTAGAAGTCAATGGCATTTTTAACATGTTGCTAGAACGGCATCAACGTGTTAAACATGTCACTTCCTGTTGCCAGTAGGTGGTGCTATTACTATAACTGAATTTGAGCATAGACATGTGTTCAGGCCATGATTCTTATCAAACGTGTGAAGTTTGGGGCAGATTGGACATTCCATGCCTGGGTTACAGCAAATTCCTATTTAATTGCAGTGATAGCATGCTTTAGCACTTAGCTAAGTGTTTGCTAGCATGTTTCTAGTATGTTGCTAACCTGTTTAGCACTTGCTGGCTCTTTTTTATATGTTATTAGGAGACCACAACAGTGTTAAACATGTCACTTCCTGTTGACAGCAGGTGGCGCTATTACTATAACTGAATATTCTCATGTAGATGTGTTCAGGCCATGACTCTTATCAAACGTGTGAAGTTTGAGGCAGATTGGACATTCCATGCCTGTGTTACAGCAAATTCCTATTTAATTGCAGCAATAGCATGCTTTAGCACTTAGCTAAGTGTTTGCTAGCATGTTTTAGCATGTTTCTAGTATGTTGTTAGCATGTTTAACACTTGCTGGCACTTTTTTATATGTTATTAGGAGTCCATAACAGTGTTAAACGTCACTTCCTGTTGCCAGCAGGTGGCGCTATGACTATAACTAAATATGAGCATGGACATGTGTTCAAGAGATAACTCTTATCAAACGTGTGAAGTTTGGCGCAGATTGGACATTGCCTTCTTGAGTAACAACAACATCCTGTTTCATTGAATTAGCATGCTTTAGCACTTAGCTAAGTATTGCTAGCATGTTTTAACATGTTTCTATCATGTTTAGAAGTCAATGGCATTTTTAACATGTTGCTAGAATGGCATCAACGTGTTAAACATGACACTTCCTGTTGCCAGTAGGTGGCGCTATTACTATAACTGAATTTTCTCATGTAGATGTGTTCAGGACAGAACGCTTATCAAAAGTGTGAAGTTTGGGGCAGATTGGACATTCCATGCCTGAGTTACAGCAAATTCCTATTTAATTGCAATCATAGCATGCTTTAGCACTTAGCTAAGAGTTTGCTAGCATGTTTTAGCATGCTTCTATTATGTTGTTAGCATGTTTAGCACTTGCTGGCACTTTTTTATATGTTATTAGGAGTCCATAACAGTGTTAAACATGTCACTTCCTGTTGCCAGCAGGTGGCGCTATGACTGTAACTGAATATGAGCATGGTCATGTGTTCAGGACAGAACGCTTATCAAAAGTGTGAAGTTTGGGGCAGATTGGACATTCCATGCCTGAGTTACAGCAACTTCCTGTTTCATGGCGAAACATCGAAATTTGTCAGGCCGCCGAGGACCCGCCCTTTGACGAAAACTCAAGATCTTCGCAATTTAACGTCGCAAAGGCCTTAAGATTACACTCACCAAATTTGAAGATGATCAGATTAAAACTGTAGGAGGAGTTCGTTAAAGTACGAGGCCTGAAAATGGCAAAAACTGCACAAAAATCTGAGAGGAAGTTCAAAATGGCTGACTTCCTGTTGTGTTTAGGGCTATGCTCCAAGAGACTTTTTTGTGGGTATTAGGTCATTACATGTATGTACCGAATTTCGTGCACGTACGTGGAACGTTGCGGGAGGCGCACTCCGTTGAACTTTTATAGGTGGCGCTATCGAGCCATTTTGCCCCGTCCAATTCTGAAACCTATATCAGATGTAAATTTTCGCCAGTTCTGACGCGTGTGCAAAGTTTCGTGAGTTTTCGAGCATGTTTAGGCCCTCAAAAATGCAATTAAATGCGGAGAAGAAGAAGAAGAAGAAGAAGAATAATAATAAATATAGCTGCAAGCAGCAATTACCGGGGCCAAGCAGAATAAGACGACAAGACATGCCAACATGTCTGAAAGTGTCAGACCAACTGCAACAATGAGCAATTAAAGACATTTAAAGAGGATTTTAGGCGAAATGGCTGAAAAATCATGTAAAAAGTGATTCAAAATATGATTTAATGGATTGTCACTTTTGACCAAAAGGTGGCGCTGTTACGAAATTGATGTGGTGTGGTCAGAGTAAGGAGACAGTGACACATACAAAGTTTTGTGTCAATATGTCGAGGCATTGCAGATATAAAGCCTGAATAGTCATTTTGGCATCATGCCTCAACTTTGCTGCTGTGCTATACGAAAACGGTTTCATCAATCAACACGAAATCCATAACTTTTTGTCGGCACAATCTGGAGATGATACGATTCGATTTTGGTGAAAATCGGACAAACGGTCTAGGAGGAGTTCGAAAAAGTAGGTTTTGAATGAAAATCAAGATGGCGGACAGGAAGTTTGGCCAAATAAGGAAAACTTGGTATCTATGTTCTCGGCTTGACCCAAGGAATCTATTAAGACCCGTGGCATTTCAATAGCCAGATTTATTCAAAAGTTATTAGCCTTTTTGGAAATTTTGTTATAACTTTTGACCACTAGGTGGCGCTGTCTTGAAATATTTTGGTTGCCTTCAGGGGATGGTGCTGATGACACAATCTGAGTTTCGTAATATTACACCAATGCATTTGTTTAGTATAGCATTTTATTTCACAAAACTGTATTGAAGTCAATGGGAATTTCATATTTTGTTCAATTATAGCGCCACCAAGAGGCTCAGTCCCACCATTTTTTTTACGTGTCCTCAGAGTGAGCCCATACATATGTGTGTCAATTTTGGTGAAAATATCTCAATTCGCTTCGGAGTTATAGACATTTATATGAAAAAACACGAAAAAAATGACTGACACATGACTTTGATTGGAAATTAGTACCCCTAAACATCAATATTTTCGCATTTGGGCATTGGCGTATAGCTATCGACCTATGTTTCCAAACTTCTGACGGTGGTTTCGTCTCGATCGGACTAGCGGTTTCGAAGATATAGCCAAATGTTTTTTAAGCGCTAAATCACAACGCTACACAAACCGTAAGGCAAAACCTAGCATGTTTGGTATCGTAGGACTCGGCAACGATTCAGGAGTCTAAAAAGATGAGTTTCGTGAAAATAAGTCGACCACACCCAAAGTTATAAGCATTTGAAAAAAAAAATTCACCACTAGGTGGCGCTGTTTCGAAACTTCTCAGGCTCATTCAGGGCATTGTGCTGATGACCCATACCACGTTTCGTAACAATCCGTTCATGCGTTCATAAAATACAGAATTTTAGCACAAAATTCAAAATGGCCGACAGCCAAAATGACCGATATGGTCAAATTGGATATCAGTCGACTCGGCATGTTGCCCTGAATCTAACGAGACCAATTGTATGATTTTTGGACAAACTGTTCAGAAGTAATAAGCAAAAATAGCCATTTTTCATATCTCCGGACCAGTAGGTGGCGCTGCGCCGAAACACAGCATGTAGCCTCAGGTCATGCTTGTGAGTACATATACCAAGTTTGGTCTGAATACGATAAACCGTTGCGGAGATACGGCCTTACGACTGTTTTTGCTAGCGCTACGTAAAATATATTTGTGCGTTTATTGAAAACGGTTTGACGAATCCATTTGAATTCCATAACTTTTTGTCAGCACTACCTGAAGATGATCTGGTTCAATTTTCGTGCAAATCGGACAAACCGTCTAGGACGAGTTCGAAAAAGTAGCTTTTTTTGAAAATTCAAGATGGCGGCCATATTTTTATGACGGCAAATGACGTCATAGGGTGCTATCGAATCGCCATGAGCTCAGGAATCAGAGGAGAAAAGAATTTCGCTGATTGGCCTTACGGTTCAAAAGTTATTAGCAAAATAAAAGTGAAACTTTGGACAGGTGGTGGCGCTAGAGGGAATGACTTAGAAACACCAAAATTGGTGTATTTAATGTTGAGACGGTCCTCTATCAGAATGTCAAACCAAAACAACTTTCCCGCAATCGGTTCTATGGGCTGCCATAGACTCCCATGGCGGAAGAATAATAATAATAAATATAGCTGCAAGCAGCAATTATCGGGGCCAAGCGCAAGCAGATGACAGGATATGCCAACATGGCTGAAGGTGTCAGACCAACTGCAACAATGAGAAATTAAAGACATTTAGAGAGGATTTTAGGCGAAATGGCTGAAAAATCATATATAAAGTCATTCAAAATATGATTTAATGGATTATCACTTTCAACCAATAGGTGGCGCAGTTAGAAAACTGATGTGATGTGGTCAGAGTGAAGTGACAATGACACATACAAAGTTTGGTGTCAATATGTCAAGGCATTGCAGAGATAAAGCCTGAATAGTGCTTTTAGCATCATGCCTCATCTTTGCTGCTACGCTATACGAAAACAGTTTTGTCTATAGACACGAAATCAATAACTTTTAGTCAGCACAGTCTGGAGATGATACGATTCGATTTTGGTGAAAATCGGACAAACGGTCTAGGAGGAGTTCGAAAAAGTAGGTTTTGACTGAAAATCAAGATGGCGGACAGGAATCTAGGCCAAATAAGGAAAACTTGGTATCTATGTTCTCGGCTTGACCCAATGAATCTATTAAGACCAGTTGCATTACAATAGGCCAACTTATTCAAAAGTTATTAGCAGTTTTGTAAATTTTGTTATAACTTTTGACCACTAGGTGGCACTGTCTCGAAATATTTTGGATACCTTCAGGGGATGGTGCTGATGGCACATTATGAGTTTCCTAATATTACACCAATGCATTTGTTTAGTATAGCATTTTATTTCACAAAACTGTATTGAAGTCAATGGGAATTTCATGTTTTGTTCTATTATAGCGCCACCAAGAGGCTGAGTCCCACCATTTTTTTTACATGTCCTCAGAGTGAGCTCATACATATGTGTGTCGATTTTGGTGAAAATATCTCAATTCGCTTCGGAGTTATAGACATTTAAATGAAAAAACACATAAAAAATGACTGACACATGACTTTGATTGGAATTTACTACCCCTAAACATCAATATTTTCGCATTTGGGCATTGGCGTATAGCTATCGACCTATGTTTCCAAACTTCTGGCGGTGGTTTCGTCTCGATCGGACTAGCGGTTTCGAAGATATAGCCAAATGTTTTTTAAGCACTAAATCACAACGCTACACAAACCGTAAGGCAAAACCTAGCATGTTTGGTATCGTGGGACTCGGCAACGATTCAGGACTCTAATGAGATGAGTCTCGTGAAAATAAGTCGACCACACCCAAAGTTATAAGCATTTGAAAGCATTTGGTGAAAAAAATTCACCACTAGGTGGCACTGTTTCGAAACTTCTCAGGCTCCTTCAGGGCATCGTGCTGATGATCCATTCCAAGTTTTGTAACGATACGTTCACGCGCTCATAAAATACAGCATTTTAGCACATAATTCAAAATGGCCGACAGTCAAAATGGCTGATCGGGGAAAATTGGATATCAGTCGACTCAGCATGACGCCCTGAATCTAACGAGACCACTTTTATGATTTTTGGACAAACCATTCAGAAGTTATAAGCAAAAATAGCCATTTTTCATATCTCCGGACCAGTAGGTGGCACTGCGCCGAAACGCAGCATGCTGCCTCAGGTCATGCTTGTGATGAGATGTACCAAGTTTGGTCTGAATACGATAAACCGTTGCGGAGATACAGCCCTACGACTGTTTTCACAAGCGCTACGTAAAATTTGTTTGCGCGGTATTCGAGAACGGTTTGATGAATCAACACGAATTCCATAACTTTTTTTCGGCATGGTCTGAAGATGATCTGATTCAATTTTCGTGGAAATTGGACCAACGGCCTAGGAGGAGTTCGAAAAAGTAGGTTTTTCGGAAAATTCAAAATGGCGGAAAATTATTATGACGAAAAATTACGTCATAGGATGCAATCGAATCGCCATGAGCTCACGAATCAGAGGGAAAAGGAATTTTGTTTCTAGCCCTTGTGGTTCAAAAGTTATTAGCAGAAACATGAGTGAAAGTTTGGACAGTTGGTGGCGCTAGAGGGAATGACTTAGACACACCAAAATTGGTGTATTTAATGTTGGGACTGTCCTCTATCAGAATGTCAAACCATTACAACTTTCCCGCAATCGGTTCTATGGGCTGCCATAGACTCCCAGTCGGAACAATGAAGAATAATAATAATAATAATAATAATAATAAGAACGCGAACGAAAACAATAGGTGCCTCCGCACCTTCGGTGCTTGGCCCCTAATAATAATAATAAATATAGCTGCAAGCAGCAATTACCGGGGCCAAGCAGAATAAGACGACAAGACATGCCAACATGTCTGAAAGTGTCAGACCAACTGCAACAATGAGCAATTAAAGACATTTAAAGAGGATTTTAGGCGAAATGGCTGAAAAATCATGTAAAAAGTGATTCAAAATATGATTTAATGGATTGTCACTTTTGACCAAAAGGTGGCGCTGTTACGAAATTGATGTGGTGTGGTCAGAGTAAGGAGACAGTGACACATACAAAGTTTTGTGTCAATATGTCGAGGCATTGCAGATATAAAGCCTGAATAGTCATTTTGGCATCATGCCTCAACTTTGCTGCTGCGCTATACGAAAACGGTTTCATCAATCGACACGAAATCCATAACTTTTTGTCGGCACAGTCTGGAGATGATACGATTCGATTTTGGTGAAAATCGGACAAACGGTCTAGGAGGAGTTCGAAAAAGTAGGTTTGAATGAAAATCAAGATGGCGGACAGGAAGTTTGGCCAAATAAGGAAAACTTGGTATCTATGTTCTCGGCTTGACCCAAGGAATCTATTAAGACCAGTGGCATTTCAATAGCCAGATGTATTCAAAAGTTATTAGCCTTTTTGGAAATTTTGTTATAACTTTTGACCACTAGGTGGCGCTGTCTTGAAATATTTTGGTTGCCTTCAGGGGATGGTGCTGATGACACAATCTGAGTTTCGTAATATTACACCAATGCATTTGTTTAGTATAGCATTTTATTTCACAAAACTGTATTGAAGTCAATGGGAATTTCATATTTTGTTCAATTATAGCGCCACCAAGAGGCTCAGTCCCACAATTTTTTTTACGTGTCCTCAGAGTGAGCCCATACATATGTGTGTCAATTTTGGTGAAAATATCTCAATTCGCTTCGGAGTTATAGACATTTATATGAAAAAACACGAAAAAAATGACTGACACATGACTTTGATTGGAAATTAGTACCCCTAAACATCAATATTTTCGCATTTGGGCATTAGCGTATAGCTATCGACCTATGTTTCCAAACTTCTGACGGTGGTTTCGTCTCGATCGGACTAGCGGTTTCAAAGATATAGCCAAATGTTTTTTAAGCGCTAAATCACAACGCTACACAAACCGTAAGGCGAAACCTAGCATGTTTGGTATCGTAGGACTCGGCAACGATTCAGGAGTCTAAAAAGATGAGTTTCGTGAAAATAAGTCGACCACACCCAAAGTTATAAGCATTTGAAAAAAAAAATTCACCACTAGGTGGCGCTGTTTCGAAACTTCTCAGGCTCATTCAGGGCATCGTGCTGATGACCCATACCACGTTTCGTAACAATCCGTTCATGCGTTCATAAAATACAGAATTTTAGCACAAAATTCAAAATGGCCGACAGCCAAAATGACCGATATGGCAAAATTGGATATCAGTCGACTCGGCATGTTGCCCTGAATCTAACGAGACCAATTGTATGATTTTTGGACAAACTGTTCAGAAGTTATAAGCAAAAATAGCCATTTTTCATATCTCCGGACCAGTAGGTGGCGCTGCGCCGAAACACAGCATGTAGCCTCAGGTCATGCTTGTGAGTACAAGTACCAAGTTTGGTCTGAATACGATAAACCGTTGCGGAGATACGGCCTTACGACTGTTTTTGCTAGCGCTACGTAAAATGTATTTGTGCGTTTATCGAAAACGGTTTGACGAATCCATTTGAATTCCATAACTTTTTGTCAGCACTACCTGAAGATGATCTGGTTCAATTTTCGTGCAAATCGGACAAACCGTCTAGGACGAGTTCGAAAAAGTAGCTTTTTTTGAAAATTCAAGATGGTGGCCATATTTTTATGACGGCAAATGACGTCATAGGGTGCAATCGAATCGCCATGAGCTCAGGAATCAGAGGAAAAAAGAATTTCGCTGATTGGCCTTACGGTTCAAAAGTTATTAGCAAAATAAAAGTGAAACTTTGGACAGGTGGTGGCGCTAGAGGGAATGACTTAGAAACACCAAAATTGGTGTATTTAATGTTGAGACGGTCCTCTATCAGAATGTCAAACCAAAACAACTTTCCCGCAATCGGTTCTATGGGCTGCCATAGACTCCCATGGCGGAAGAATAATAATAATAATAATAATAATAATAATAAATATAGCTGCAAGCAGCAATTATCGGGGCCAAGCGCAAGCAGATGACAGGATATGCCAACTTGGCTGAAGGTGTCAGACCAACTGGAACAATGAGCAATTAAATACATTTAAAGAGGATTTTAGATGAAATGGCTGAAAAATCATATGAAAAGTAATTTAGAATATGATTTAATGGATTATCACTTTTGACCAATAGGTGGAGCAGTTACAAAACTGATGTGATGTGGTCAGTGTGAAGTGACAATGACACATAACTAGTTTGGTGTTAATATGTCAAGGCATTGCAGAGATAAAGCCTGAATAGTGCTTTTAGCATCATGCCTCAACTTTGCTGCTGCGCTATATGAAAACAGTTTCGTCAATCGACACGAAATACATAACTTTTAGTCGGCACGGTCTGGAGATGATACGATTCGATTTTGGTGAAATTCGGACAAACGGTCTAGGAGGAGTACGAAAAAGTATGATTTTAGGCGAAATGGCTGAAAAATCATATAAAAAGTAATTAAAAATATGATTTAATGGATTATCACTTTTGACCAGTAGGTGGCGCAGTCACAAAACTGATGTGATGTGGTCAGAGTGAAGTGACAATGAGACATGCAAAGTTTGGTGTCAAAAACAAAGTCCTGCCGTTTGGCCTGTTCTGGCTAAAGCGCGAGTACTGCGTCGAGCGTGGACCTCCGGTCTCTTATGCCTCAAGGTAGATCAAAAATGCATCTCAGCTCTGAAACCTTGGAAAGCGACCGACTGGTACAGGTCAGGTGTAAGCCTGGGGACTTCCTCGAGTGTGAAGGTAGTGTCCAAGGACGCCTCCACCTCGGGATGGGGAGCGCTGCTCGAGGGCAGACCGTTCTTTGGCCAGTGGTCAGAACGGGAAAAGCTTCTACACATAAACTGCCTGGAAATTATGGCAGTTGACAATGCGCTGAGGCGTTTTCTGTCCCAAAATAAAAGGATACCGCGTCTTGGTCCGATCGGACAACATGTCGGTGGTGGCCTATATAAATTCCCAAGGAGGTATCAGATCCCGAAGCCTTTACAGGCTGACGGAACGCCTCCTGATCTGGGCTCAGCATAATCTGCGCTTGCTGAGAGCAGCGCACGTGCCAGGTCACCTGAATGTAGGACCAGGCAGACTGTTCAGGAACAATGTTCTGGCAGGGGAATGGTCTTTACATCCGCAGACAGTCCAACTGCTGTGGAAGATATTCGGCAGAGCGAAGGTAGACCCATTTGTGTCTCAGGAAAATGCTCACTGTTCGGACTTTTTCTCCAAGAGCAGGGATGCGCTGGCTCACATCTGGCCCCGCTGCCTGCTCTATGCTTTTCCCCCCGTCACGCTCTTACCGCAGGTATTAGGGCGAATCAGGGAAAACGGATGCGCAGTGCTACTTGTGGCTCCGCTCTGGACGAACCAAGCCTGGTTCCCAGTTCTGATGCAGCTGACGAGCACTGCTCCATGGTTGATACCAGTGAGGAGGGACCTCCTCTTTCAGGCCAAGGGGTTGATCTGGCATCCCTGCATGCTAGCGTAACCTCGGTTCCCTGAGATGATACAGATGCACCAGCAATACCAACTCTAAATGATATAGGCATTAGCTCAATAAAACACCCAGGATGACCTTTAAAAATGTTAGCAATTTACACCGATAAACTTTAAAAACAGTGTGGCTAAGGTGACACCTAATCTATGTCATCCCTGTTACCCCACATGTCAAAACCTGTTACTATACAAAAGTAACAGGCCTGACAGTAACAGGTTTGACAAATTCAAGCTAATTTGCTAATTGCTAGCTATTAGGGCAAGGCCACAAAAGCACATGTTGTACACTTTGAAAGGATATTACTTGTAGATATTGATTACATTAATTTAAATTTATACTTTAACAATCAGTAACAGTTTTGACATTGCATGATGTCCGCACCTCAGTTAAACCTAATAAATCATCAAAATAGAGTATTATAGAAGAGAGAGAGAAACTTGCTTGTGTTCTAACTGTTGGAATAATGAATGAGAGATGATGTAACTTTCTGGAAGTGATGTCACAGGAATGTACCATTATTTTACAAGGGGTGTTTGGTGAGGGTAACAGGCATGACATGAAATCAGGGGATACCGATAAAATTATTTATATTTTATTAAAAATAATGTATATTTATGCCAAAACATTGCTTAACAGTGACACTATACTTAGAAAAATATGAAAATGTGATTGTTGTATAATTTTGTGTTCAATTTGCAAATTAAAAGTCCTGCTGAAAAAGAACAATCACAGGGAGGGACAGGCCAAAAACTTTACCATTATCAGCATAAATGCAATTTTTATTATTTAAAATAATATATAAATGACTTTAATTTAATGTAATCTTGAGGAAATAATACATAGTACTATTATGTTTTTAAATCACAAATTTATTTGTTGTTATAGTAATTCTACGTCTGATTATTTCTCAGGGACACAAAAGGCACCAATTTTGTGGAATGACCACGAACAGCTTACAACGCCTATTTTACTATGCAGATCCTCATCTGCATATCATTTGCATATGATTATTCATACACGTGATAACGTTTAACGGTACAAGACACATTACATTAATAAAAATCAAGTTGTTGCCTATCCTTGCCTTGTTTTTGAATACATACATCAAATAGTGTTAAATACATTTCAGAGAAAGTTTTTCTCAATCTTTTCCACTGGCCGTATTGTATTTTTAATTGATATTTTTAATGGAAACAGATAGGCCTTGGGCATTATTTGCACGAAACTATTTTCTCAGACAATCTGGTATTATCATGATAAGCAGTTTTCTCTGTGGTTAAAACATTAAAACACAGCATGCCAGAGGAAAAGTGTTCAAAAACATTGCATCCACAACAAATATTTCTATTGACTGAATTTGAATATAAAAATGTTGTAACTTCTGAGTAATGATTTCATGTTTAAGTGCAACTCCATTAATATGAATGGCATATTTAATCTAAATGTATATATTAGAAGTAAAACATAGTTTAAATCATTATTTTATTTATTTAAACTGTTATTTGCGTCAGTTTCAAACGGCCCAATGCGCTCGCTGGCGCGGACATTTAAGAAGGGATGGATATTTGCTTCAAGTGACAAGCTTGGTGAGTGAAATTATATTTGTATTATTTTTCTGTATGTTAAATTTTCTTTTGATTTTCTGTCTAAAAGTGACCAAAAAGACAATTAACTCCAGCTCACCATCGGTGTCGCCAATTCCCTTTGTCTCCAGAATGTGCGTACGCACGGCTCAATGTTTGCTTAAAGGTGCGCATATTCTCCCGTCAAGTTTGTTTTTTATAGATCACAACCTTTGCGTGGGAACTGGCGTACGTACGTTTCCAGCCCCGTTTTGTGCGTACGCACGCTTTATAAATGAGACCCCTGGTGAATAAATGGTCAGTTATGTTAATGTAATAAAGTAAAAGTTATGCTATGTATGCAAGGAGGGTAAATGTTTATTCATTCCCAGATCCCAGCCACTGGGGGAGCTGCGACTGTTGGCAGAGAGAACATTTCCGGTTGGTAGGAAGTTATTGTGTTCCCATTTCTCTAACGGTAAGAACGTGCTCTCATGTGTTGTCTATATAATCTTATTAATCAGTATTTATTATTGCTTATTCATAATATATCTAACATAATTTGAAGTATGTGTATATTAGTTGACGTGTATGTTTATTTGTGAGAAATAGGCGTTAGTTGGTGTTTTAATTTAATGAGGTTTGCTCATTGTGGTGTTGTAAAGCTAACGTTAATCTTAACAAAATAGCATGCAAAAGTATTTTAAAATAATCCTATATGTAGTGTGTTGTATAGATGAGGTGTTTTGAAGGTATGATTCGTTTGAAAATATGTTATTCTCGAATCCTGTGGTCGTTGAAGAGAGCATTAACTTTAGTTCAGTACGTGTAGGAATGTGCGTATTTGTACCATTTTGAGAGAGCCTATCATGATTCATAAGAAAACAACACGAAATGCGACAGACTAAAGTGCGTATTGTTCTGTGAGGTAAATATTCCGGTTGTCATTTGTAGTGCGAATGCTTTTTGATCACGTTTAGTGTCCATGTAAACAATATTCAGATTCATTCATCGGAATGAATTCAGATTGTACGAGTTTTGTTCGTAGATGATTAAAATACGTTCACGATCTACTTTTGAAGAAATATATTATCATGCAATAGTAGCACACATTTTATCAGTTTTCTGGCGTTTCCGCCACTGTACAACGCGACGTGCATTGACATCACATGTTAATGCAGAGGTAGAGTTACACTCACGGGACACTGCAATTCACTAAAGGGCATTATTTGCATTTGCATGGTTAAATATTTCATTCGTGTGCTGATGCGCTGTTCATGCGTGTTTCTGAGCGCATTAAACCCGAAGTGTATGTTAGACACTTAAAGCCTGTTAAACAGCGCCTTGGTTAATGGACTAAGTTGTCTTTGTGTCTTATTAAGCCAATACTTGTCAATAAAAGATTTACGTAAACACATTTGGTTTATGACTAAAGTGAAAGCAAGAAAACATTTGAGAGAAAACTGGGTGCGAGTCATGCGTGTATTAGACGCGTCGCGTGCAGGTCTTAAAGTGACAGAGTAGCCTTATAATAAACATGTTTCGGCTTATCATTAAAAGAAAAGTTCACTCAAAAATGATAATTGTGTCATTTTTTACTCATTCTAAATTTGCTCCAAACCTGTATTAATTTCTTTCTTGTGCTGAACACAAAATAAGATATTTTGAATAATGTATCTATCCATAAAGTTGCTGACCTCCATTGAATTGCATAGTAGGGAAAACTATACTAAGGAAGTCAATGGGGACTAGGAGAAAATAACTATTTGCTGTTGACTGAGAACTTTACTAGTAGCTTTAATACGAATCAATCTATAAATACAGTAAAGTCAATTTAGTGTTTTATTTTTGTATTTTAATGTTACTGTTTAACACCTACTGTAGGTGAAAAGTAATAATAATATATAAAGCATTGTTTATTTGAATATTTTGGTGTGTATATGCAATGTGTATCTTTGTTTGTAATTTTTAATAACAAAGAAAATATTGACAACGATTTTTATGTTTGCCACTTTGGCCTAAATGCTTGCAATTATTTTTTTTTGTTACTTTTTGTTACCTTGTAATGTTTTGTTTAAAAAATAGGGAGATTAGTTACTTGCAAAATGGTAAAACCAACATAAAAAGAACTGTGATAAATTTGTTAATTGTGATTTTTTATTTTATTTAAATAATCGTTATATGATATTTTTGCCACATTGGCCACGCTTACGTGCATGTATGTATTATATACTGGTTTGTTATGTTTTAATTTAAGTGTTCATTGGGATCCTGACATTTGTATTGATGTGTTTTGTTTCATTACTGCAACGAAACAGCTGGTTTACAAAATATTATTTGTTATTATTTCTCTACTTCATTCTACTATTAATTCTATACAGACACTATATAGTGTAACAGATACATATGTGTTAGCTTAGCGATGAACAATTAATTGCATTTGTGATATGATGAAATGCATTTTTTTTTAAGTGCAAAGCTGCGATTACAGTCTGGTCCCGTGATGTGCGAGAGTAAACCAGTTTGTATTGCAGATGAAGCATCAACTTGGCACGCTACGCATAACAGTTTGTTTAATTTATGTGATATTGTGTTATAGATTCTCTCCAGCGATTCTATATTGATTAAGATAATTTCAGATTTATGTCTTAGCTTAGTTTTAAAACAGATACATGATGATGCGTGTGCTTTACAAACAACCACATTCTGCTTGTTTCTAATTCCTCTCTGTCACACACACACACACACACGACACCACTCGAACCTTACGAGAAATAATATTTAATGAAGTTTGACGATCTGCGTGATGGCATGCGTAGAAACACGTCTGTGCAAATAAAAGTGTATAGTGTTGCCTCTGTGCTACTTTACGTATTCTAATTATGTAGGCCAGCACTCTTAAATATTATAAATATATGCATTGAGTTGCATTCTGCTCCTATCCTCAATTAAATATTTAAAATTTACTCCATTGGTTTCACATTCAAGGCTTAAGTTAGTCCAAGGGTAAAATGCATGTTTGAGTGATTTTAGACATATCTTAAAATATATATTATATTATCAAAATATATATTATTTAATATCATTGTTTTGTCTCAATATGCACACTAGTAATGTTTTTTCTAGGGCATGTTTATAAAACCTACTTAAATATCATAATTGAACTAAGGCCTAATCCTGGTTTAGGTTAAGCCCTGTCTTTGAAATGATGCCACTGAGATTAATTTGCTTCTAATGTGGAGAATAACTGTGAAATGATTACAATATAAAATCATTAAAAGCTCAAATATTTTTAATAGTGATTATTTGGTGAATGTGTAATGTAGTACATTTTTAATAGATTGAAAAGACTAATTATATATATATTTTTAATGAATTTTATGAGTTTGTCTTTTTAATGAAACAAATACTGATACTCATTGAAATTGATTATTATAATTGATTATCATAATTGGTGACTAATTGTCTATTAATGTTGTGTGAACTGAATTTGAGATTTTTCCTTGTGTTTCAGAAGACTTTCAGAAGTAATCTAAGGTAAGGCCTGGTAAACTATTTTTTATCTATGTGAAAATATAGGTAATACAAGGCATTGTGTAGAAGTTAAATACATGCTTTATTTTACAGTTTACAAGTTAATTGAATCAATTGGTCATTGGTAATTTAGTTATAATGAAAAATTATTTTTGTACCCGTGTATTTTTGTGAATGTAAACACATTTGTAATGTGTTCAGGAGAACGTTTTTGTCAAAAAGGATGTACAAATTAAGGGCACAAATAAATATATATATATATATATATATGTCTGTATATGTCTGTGTGTTTTCATATAATTGCAGATGCCACGTGGAAAGGGTTTCCGTCGGTCCCGGGCGGCAAAGAGGAGGAATGCTGAGCGCGTTCTGCTCACTTCCTCCATGGAGTTGGCTGAGGTTATGCCTCCTCTTGAAAAAAAGGCATCGTTCTCTGGTTCTACTGTCGAGAGCCTGGATTTCCAAAACTTTCCGGCAATTGCCAAAAACTTCCAAATACCTTCCAAAAACCTTCCAATGACTTCCAATAACCTTCCAATGACTTCCAATAACCTTCCAATGACTTCCAATAACCTTTCAATGGGTTCCAATAATTTTTCAATGGTTTACAATAATCCCTCAATGGTTTACAATAACCCCTCAATGGCTTGCAATAATGTTTCAATGGATTCCAATAACCTTCCGATGTGTTCATCTCTTGATGTCGATAACTCTGATTATTTTCCACAGAGAGTCTTACAGGGTTCCTTCCATCAAGCTGATTCCAGATTTGGTTTCAACCGTGGCAGACAGTGTGCAGCAAACAGCATCACAGCAGTCATGATGAGTGTGCTGAAGGATGTGCTGACGTGGACAAGAGATGACCTGGATGCTGTTCTGTTGCATGGAGATGACCTGTACACATCCATGGACTTACAGGGGAAGATCAATGATTCAGCATGGCGTGGTTATGTTGCTGTTCCAGAATTGCCAACTGTGCACACACTCTTCAACACAACATTCTCAATAAAGATGTCAGATTCTCTGAGTGGTGTTTTTGGTAATGATGTGTATGATGGTGCATTGAGAGGTGTGTGCATGTCTATAGAGGATGCACTTCAGAGGGCCCTGTTTCAGTCTGATGCATGTTTGTTGAACATTTATGGCTACATTTGTGCAGTTATAAAGGCAGGGTCAATGTTTGCTGTGGTTGATTCCCATTCACGTGATGATAAAGGTATGGTTAAGTCTAATGCAGGCACAAGCGTAGTAGTTTATTGTGACGACATTTACATGTTGTTTTATCATGTTGATAACCTTGCCACATCACTGAAAGGTCAGGGAGAATCATTTGAAGTGACGGGTGTGACAGCAACAGTAATCGATAAGGCAACGAGTGCTGAGATGCGTTCATGTAGGTCTGGTCAACAAGGCAACGTCGCACAAGTTTCACCTACGAGTGCAGCAGAGCAGAGTAAGTGTGTTGGAGACTCTGGTGAACGAACATGTGCACAGAAACCAGCAACTATGTGCAAATCTGTTAAGACATGTCTGGATTCAAGTAAGAAAGATAAACGGGTGCAGACCACGTCGAAAGTTTCACATGTGAGCAAGTTGCATGACAATGTATTAATGGATGATGTCATTGTTGGACCTACAGTTAATGCCGAGTTAAGTTCCAAACCTTTAACTGTTGAGACAAGGTCATGTAAGTCTGTTAAAAAAAGCGTCACACAAGTTTCACGTACGAGAGCAACAAAGCAGAGTAAGTGTGTCGCAGACACTGGTAAACAAACACGTGTAGACAAACCAGCAACTATGTGCAAATCGGTTGACACCTGTGTGAATTCAAGTAAGAAAAATAGACGTGTACAGACAAAGTCCAAAATTTCACATATAAGCAAGTTACATGATAATTTATTAATGGATGATGATGATATCATTATTGGCCCTACAGTAAATACTGAGTTTAGTTTCAAACCGTTAACATATGCAGATGAGGATGCTCTGTGTGCATGCTTACAGCTGACTAATGAAAGCGTTGTTGTTCAAGCCACAAATGTGTGTTCTTTAGGAGTACCGTGTAAAACAAAGGGCATTAAAGGAGACGGTAATTGCTTGTTTAGATCAATAGCACATGCAGTATGCGGCAATCAAGAGAAACACCTGAAAATCAGGCGTGCAGTTGTTAAACATCTGGAAGATAACAGTTCTAAATTTGTGAAATATTTAAGAGAAGAGGACAGATCAATGAAAGATTATTTGACACAGTCTAAAATGTATTTTTCAGGAACGTGGGGAAGTCATGTGGAATTATTTGGTCTAGCTGATTTTTTAAAAATAAATATAATGACCTTTAATGATGACAGATGGAATGCACACGCCCCTACCGAACAGTCATTTACAGATAATGCAATCTATTTGAAGCACTGCAATGGAAATCACTATGAAGTTGTTACATGTGTTAAACATAGAAATCAAGCTAATGTTTGTGCACAAGCTTGTAACATTGAAGTGCATGATCAGAGGACAAATCGCTGTTTGCGAAAAAGGAAATTAAATGACACAGATGAGAACTCTAAATCCAAAAGAGCACGTGAGCGATACCACAGCAATGCCGATTTTAGGCAGAAAAAAATAGAGAGTTCTAAAAAGAAATACCGTCAAAACCGAGAATATAGGCAGAATATGATTGAAACTTGTCAAACCAAATACTGTGAAGACACTGATTATAAGGAGAAGAAACTTGATCAGCTTCGAAAGAAATATAAGAACAATATTCATGTACAGGAGTCAAAACGTGAAAATTCAAAGATTAAGTATTCCAAAAATGCTAGTTTTCAAAGACTTGTTCGGTACTATTCTCAGACCAAGTATAAGAGCAATAAAGCCTTTAGAGCAAGTGTGTCTGAATATTCAAAGAATAAATATCGCACAAACCTCGCATTTAAAGCAAGTGTATGTGAATACTCGAAGAGAAAATATCGCAGAAATCTTGCATTTAAAACAAGTGTTTGTGAATACTCAAAGAGAAAATATCGCAGAAACCTTGCATTTAAAACAAGTGTTTGTGAATACTCAAAGAAAAAATATCGCAGAAACCTTGCATTTAAAACAAGTGTTTGTGAATACTCAAAGAGAAAATATCACAGAAACCTTGCATTTAAAACAAGTGTTTGTGAATACTCAAAGAGAAAATATCGCAGAAACCTTGCATTTAAAACAAGTGTTTGTGAATACTCAAAGAGAAAATATCACAGAAACCTTGCATTTAAAACAAGTGTTTGTGAATACTCAAAGAGAAAATATCGCAGAAACCTTGCATTTAAAACAAGTGTTTGTGAATACTCAAAGAGAAAATATCGCAGAAACCTCGCATTTAAAACAAGTGTTTGTGAATACTCAAAGAGAAAATATCGCAGAAACCTCGCATTTAAAACAAGTGTTTGTGAATACTCTAAAAAGAAATACCATGACGATGAAAATTTTCGTATGAGTAAAAAACAAAAAAGATCTGAAATTTCTGCAGAACAGAGGGAGAGACAGAAAGACATTGATTTCACTATTAATCAGTTTCATCAAGAAGTCAATACAGGTCCAGAATTTGTTTGCTGTGTTTGTCATCGTTTATTGTTCAGAAAACAGGTCGTTGAATGTAGAAGAGATTGCTATAAAACCAGAGGTCAACAAATTACTGATTTGGCTGAAAGATGCATCACATTGAAGTATTTACATGAATGCAGCAATGAATGTGAGAATAGATGCCATTTATCAGCTAATCCGGCTTGTAAATTGTGGATTTGCTATACATGTCATCGTAAAATCCTTGGTGGGAAACTGCCTGAAGAGAGTGTTGCCAACAACATGCATTTGGTGGACGTTCCAAAAGAACTAAAAGGTCTGAACTCGTTGGAAGAACATCTTATTGCACGCAATATTCCTTTTATGAAGTTGCTTTGTCTTCCCCGTGGAAAACAGAATGGCTGTCATGGACCTGTAGTGTGTGTTCCTGTTAATACCACAGATGTCTCAAATATTCTCCCACGTAATGAATGTGATGACCACATGATAAGAATAAAACTGAAACGGAAATTAACATATAAAGGCCATTATGAATATAAATATGTCAGCACTGATCGTGTCAGACATGCACTGTCTTATTTGATGAGACATAATAAATGGTATAATGATGTTGAGTTTAATGAGCAGTGGGTAAACTCTTTGAATGCAACTGATGAATCAGACAAGGATGCTGATGATTTTGAAGTGGAGGAACAAGATGTAACTGATAAAAATGATGATCATAATGGAGCTGGAGATGATCCAGAGGAAGATATAACATATATTAAAGAACAAAATGGTCTTCTGTCAGACACATCACTACAACCTGTTGATCTGGGTTCAGAAATAATTGATCAACATTTTCATGATGTACTAAATGTTGCTCCAGGAGAAGGTAACAGTCCTGTTAGGCTACTAACTGAAAAAGACAATGAGGCAAAGTGTTTCCCTGTTCTCTATCCTACTGGTGGTCCAACATTTCATGACGAAAGACAGGAAAAAATCACATTGTCACGATATCTAAATGCAAGAATTCTAAATGCAGATGGACGTTTTGCACACAGCACAGACTTCATTTTTTATGCACAATATATATCAGAAGTTGATCAAATTGTGTCTAATGTATCAATTGCACTGAGAAAAGGCTCTGAAAAAAATTGCTTAAAGGTAACACAAGATATGCTGACGGACTCTGATTCTTTGCAAAGAATACTACATTATGATGAAGGATATAAGTTCTTAAGACCAGTAAGAGGAACTCCTCCCTATTGGATGTCTACGCAAAAAGATCTGTTTGCCCTGATAAGACAACTAGGCATACCAACATTCTTTGCATCTTTTAGTTCTGCTGATCTGAGATGGCCTGAAATGATGAACACTATTATTAAGCAAGAGGGGAAACAAATAAATGCTGATGAGCTTGACTGGTCTGAAAAGTGTGGACTCATAAGACGAAATCCTGTCACTGCAGCAAGAATGTTTGATCACAGATGGCATTGTTTTCTAAAAAATGTCATAATGTCACCAGCAAAACCTATTGGCCAGATAAAAGACTACTTTTATCGTGTTGAATTTCAACAGCGTGGTTCTCCTCATGTTCACTGTCTGTTTTGGGTGGAAGATGCTCCGAAGCTCAATGATAATGACGCAGACAATGATCCTGCGGTTGCTGAGTTCATTGACACTTACATCACTTGTGAGATACCACCAGAAAATGATACTGTACTTTACGAAACAGTGAACAGTGTTCAGAAGCACAGTACAAGACATTCAAAAACATGTCGCAAGAAAAATACAGTTTGTAGATTTAATTTCCCACGACCACCATCCAGTCGTACGTTTATTACAAGACCAAGTCATGCAGATGAGTTGAAAGGGAAAGATGGAGATGACACAGCAAGTGCAATTACAAAGAAAGTCAAAACTGCTTTATATTCTGATGTCAATTTTGATTCAGTTGATGCCTTTTTTTCATCTATTGGGATTAATCAAACTATGTTTGAAAAAGCATACAACAGGTGTACCAAAAAGAAAAGTATTGTCTTGAAAAGAAATCCAAAAGATGTTTGGGTAAACCAGTATAACAGAGATTTACTGCGTGCTTGGCAAGGGAATATGGATATTCAGTATGTCACAGATGCTTTTTCTGTAGTGGTCTATATAATCAGTTACATCACAAAAGCAGAACAAGAGATGGGTCTGTTACTCCAGCGTACTCAGAGCGAGGCTATGAATGGAAATCTTGATGCTAAAGCGTCATTAAAACAGTTGGGAAGTGTCTATCTGCACAATAGAGAAATCTCTGCTCAAGAGGCTGTGTACAGACTAACAGGAATGCATTTGAAGGAATGTTCTCGTAAAGTACAATTTATTCCGGTAGGACAAAATCCTGTAAACATGAGTTTGCCTTTGAACATGCTGCGAAACAAAGTGGAAAATGACCAGTCTGATGATGAAAGCAGTTTTTGGATGACAAGTCTCATTGACAGGTACAAAAACAGACCAGAGAAAGAACCACTAGAAAACATATGTCTTGCCAGGTTTTGTTCTGAGTACAGAGTTCTGACAAAATCAGAGGTTTCTTCACATAACAAAACAAATGAAAATGAAATAATTCAACTGAATAATAACAATGGCCATGTCAAACGAAGGACACGAACTGAACCTGCAGTAGTGAGGTACCCAAGGTTTTCACCCACTAAAGATCCAGAAAAATATTATCATTCATTGCTGCAGCTTTTCTTACCATATTACGATGACTGTGATCTGAAGCCGAGCAACTATACCACATATGAGGAGTTTTACAAAAGTGGTGTCATAAAAAGTGGTTGTGACGTGAAACTAGTGAAATCCATTGTTGATGGCAACAGAGAATTGTTTGAAAAGGAAAGTGACAAAATAGACAGAGCTAAACAGCTTTTAGAGCAAGATGTGTATTTAGAAGATGCTTGGGCCCAGATATGTCCTGAAACAGAAAAACAGCGTGATGAATGCATAGAACTGATGAAGGATAAACTATTGCCTGATGAAAATGACACTCAAGAACTTATTCCAGATCTTACAGGAAATCCTCAAACTGTGTGTACAATTGAGACAAACCACACTACAATGCCAAGAGATGATGCACTGCATTTACTGAGGTCACTAAATGAGGAACAATCTGCTGTGTTCTACAAAGTGCAAAAGTGGTGTCTACAGAAAATACTTGGACAAAACCCTGAACCATTTCGATTATTTCTTACTGGTGGAGCAGGCACAGGAAAAAGTCATCTTATTAAGGCAATACAGTATGAGTCTTCCAGACTGTTATCTCAGCTGTCTGAGAATCCTGATGACATTACTGTACTTTTAAGCGCATCTACAGGAGTTGCCGCATATAGCATCGGAGCTTCCACTTTACATCATACATTTGCAATTGGTGCAAACGTCAAACTGCCATATCAGCCTCTTGGTGATGACAAAATAAACTCTTTACGGACAAAATTGGGTAGTTTGCAAATTTTGATTATTGATGAAGTGTCTATGGTTGACCATCGTCTGCTGTCATATATTCACGGAAGGTTGCGACAAATAAAACAAACTGGTGACTACTCTCTCTTTGGAAAAGTGAGCATTCTTGCAGTGGGAGATTATTTTCAGCTTCCGCCTGTTAAAGGCACTGCTCTCTATGCTGATGCAAAAGGAGTAAACCTATGGGAGAATAACTTTGAACTTGCTGAATTAACTAAAGTTGTTCGACAACAAGATTCAAGTTTTGCTGAAATGTTAAATCGGCTCAGAGTACGAAAGAAAAACGAATGTCTTGCCACAGCTGATATTGCTATGTTGAAAAACTGTGAAACAGGAGAGACTTGTAATGATCTTCACATATTCTCTACGAATGCTGAAGTTGATAAATACAACATTGAAAGACTACATGAATGTTGTCCAGAGGCAATCAGTATACATGCTCAAGATTATGTGAAAAATTCAAAAACTGGACGAATGGAACGTAAAGTTGGATTTCATACAAAAGTTTTCAATTCATGTTTGTCTGCATGCGTTTCCCTGGGTATTGGAGCAAAGGTCATGTTAAAAAAAAATATTGATGTTGCAGATGGTCTCGTCAATGGAGCTTTTGGTACAGTGGTCCACATCAGTGAAAGTCGAAACAATGATGATGATTTCCCGTCAGCTATTCATGTGGAGTTTGATAATCCAAATGTTGGTAAAATTCAGAGATCTAAAACGCGCCAGAGATTTTCACAAAATTCAACAGTAATTGAAGTACAAGAAGACCAAGTCACAAATGATGGTGGTATAAGGCGTCAGTTTCCTCTCAGATTAGCATGGGCATGTACAGTTCACAAAGTTCAAGGACTCACAGTAGATAAAGCTGTTGTATCACTAAAGAAAATCTTTACAGCAGGGCAAGCATATGTTGCATTGAGCCGTGTAAGATCTCTCAGTGGGCTAATAATTGAGGACTTTAAAGAGTCGGCTATATTTTGTAATGACAAAATTGAGTTGGCCTTGAAAGATATGCCAAAATTCCCTTTGGAAGAGTACAGTTTTACTAAATCACTTGGTACATTCAGAATAGCACTGGTTAATATACAAAGTCTGAAAGCTCACATTCAGGATGTTGTTGCGCATAAAGCTCTAATGAACGCTGATTGTATTTGTTTGACAGAAACGTGGCTAAATGCTGAGGACAAAGCACAAGAACCACAAATTCCAGAATTTGTGTTCAAGCACAACCCAAGAGCTAAGTGTTATGACAACAGTACTGCTGTTTTTACTGATCTAAAACATCAGAGAGGAGGTGGAGTTGGAATATATTGTTCTGACAAAATTGAGTGTGACATCTTTACTCCTGAGAACTGGAACTTAGAATGTTTATACTTTACAGTTCCACATGTCAATTTGACTGCTGTGCTGTTGTACAGGCCCAATTCATATAAAACTGACATGTTTCGACAGCAGCTATTACAGGTTATTGAAGAGGTGGAAAACCATCCAGGACAGAAAATAATCATGGGAGACTTTAATGAAGACATCTTTACTTCATCTACAATTGTGAAATTAATGGAAACTCATGGATACAGTCAACATGTACAGAATCCAACCACAGAAAAAGGTACATTATTAGATCACGTTTATACTAAAGATATGGAAGGTATAAGTGTTGACATTGTGCAAACTTACTATAGTTTTCATCAGGCAATACTCATTTCACTGCTGTGATCAAATTTGTGGTAAAGATTCCGCCTGCTATTGGGGGACGGGGTGGGTAGGGAGGCAATAGACAAGGCGGCTCCCTAGGGGAGGGAAAAATGGAGACCGGGTTGGCTGGCACAGGGGTTGATTGGCATAGGGTTTATTTTTAAATGTTTTTAAATTTGCATCAAACTACTGAATCTCTTTTTAATTATGAGTAAACAAAACTTGTTTTTTTATCACTTTCTCTTGCAGCCAGGAATGGATCATTTGTGCACCTTCTATGTTCCTTAGATATATAATAGCCATTTCTCACGCCCCCTCTCCAGAATAGAAATCCTGATTCACCCTTACCATGGTCACCATGGTGTGTAAATTACCACTAAAAGTTTATAAGGCAGACATTTGATAAAGTCATTGCTACTGTTGAGGATGTGATCGACTTGAGGTTATCTAAATTCACCAATGCATTTGGACCAAGGAGTCAGGTCCGAGATCACTCCAAAATTGTTTAACTTATATTGTTTTTTATATATTTGTTTTATAGTTTAAAATTGTGCCAATCAACTCCATAATCCATAGTGGATTTTAAGTAGGCCATGCTGCAGGAATTGGGAGATAAAATTATGGTAGTAACTACAAAATATGTTTATTTATAAAAAGATTTATATGACATAGATATAGCCTCTAAAATTACAACAATTGCCAATGATTTATTGTCCATGTAACAGTTTTTGTTTTGTTTAGAAATTTGTTGCAAAATCAGTACAATGGGTAATTTGTATATATATATATATATATATATATATTCAAAAAAATATATCCAGCCAACCCAGGTTTCCTCTTTTTTTTTTTTCACTACATTTTTATTAAGCTTGAATCAGCAACTTTGGGCTATTATGCAAAACCACACCCATTAGAGTTATCACTTTATAACATGGTTTTAGCTTGACATTTGGACTATGGGGCCAGACCATCATATTAGGTATTCAGGTTTCTAGGATTCAAATTACATACTTGAATTTTTTAAATAACAGGCATCAAAAGATTTTTTGCATCAGTTCTGAACAGAGATTCAGAATGGCTTCCACACAAGCTATGTCCATGCTGTAAAGTAGTTGCATTTGGTGAACATTTTGTCAGTTTCTAAGTAGAACAAGCAATTTTCTGTTTAGCATGTGGTAATTTTTTATTTTCTAAAATGTTTTAAAATAAACTAGCATGTCAGATATATTTACATCAAAAGCAAATACATTGTAAATCAGGGACGTATAATGTGATTTTCCTGAACTAGCTAAGGTGTTTTTCTTCAATATCATCATTCTACAGCAAATTTTATGCTGAGTTGAAGATATGTAGTTCTACTTACAGCACTGTTTTCATGGCCTATGATGTAATAATCGTATACATTTTGTATACAGGGAATTTTATTTATTCATTTAAGTAAATTATGATTTTTTTTTTTTTTTTATTGTAAAATGCCAAAAATTGTAGTGTTACTTTCACATTCCCTAGCAGAAACCTTTCTCAAGCAATAGACAATCTGGAGCTTATGGACAACTGAACTTTTCAATCTCTGCTCAAAGATTTGACCATCTCATCCTTCATCTGAACAAAAACAAGTGACCATCGCCTGTTAAAAGAACATTTCATCTCTTACCATCTACAATCATCTCTTACCATCTACAACAACATAGGAAAGAAAAAAAGAAAAAATAAGCAGGCTTTCTTGTTGAACAAAACATGATCTTCACAGAGATGTGAGTATATTTATTATTTATTCAATACTGTTTTGAATGTGCTTTTCATAATCATATTATTCATACATTTTCTTATGTTGCATAAAACTACATTAAACAACAACATTTTGTTTTACTATTTTGTAGGACTATGAGGACACTACAAGTCATCCGTCACATTCTAGTTCAAAACAACTGACCATCTGATCAACCTATTTGAGAAAATTCCCCACTTCATTTGATGCACAGCACACAACCAAAAGACTGCACTTTGCTAAAACTATGCTTCTAAATACAGACCTGATGTGAGTATTAATATTTTTTTTTTATTAATGCTATTTTGCATAAATGTTTAACTTTCATATTTAGTATTTTGTTAAGTTAAAACATCATTGAAAAGTATGTTTTTTTTTTTTTTTTATGTTTGTAGGTATACTATGAGGGCATTTCAACATTATACAAGATGATACACAGATGTGGCATAGTAATGACAACATGCATACTTCCTTAAGCAGAATTTGTTCACAACAGGACAGTAGTACAAAAAATAACTAATTTACACTTTGTATTTCAATGTGGATACAATGTATATTCAATGGATTTTTTAAAATGCATTGTTTGGATGTATACTTGTAAATGCAATGTAAACAAAATTATATTGCATTTACAAGTGTAGATACTTATAACTACATTACAAATGTACCCACCATGTAGTGACAAGTCCCATACAGTACGTGTGGCTTTGCATAATAGCCAATGCTCAAGAGTAGGACTGAAAACTTGCTGGTTCAAGGTAGTCATTAGGCATCAATATTATTTATGTTTTGTTTTGTTTTAGAACTACTATTGTAATGTTCATTTTGTTCAAATTTTCCTGTGTTTACTACCTGTTTTCTGAGTTGCTTATATTTGTAGTGTGTTCTTATTCGTTTCCTTGGTTAGCCATTATGCTTATTTGTGTCTATTTTAGTTCATTATTATCTCTTATGTATTCAAAGTGCTCTGTTTCTTCAGCTGATTGCTAGCGATTTTCTCAGTTTGCTAACCTGTTTGATTTTGATCTCTGTTGCCTTGGCTCCACCTTGGCTTCTCACTCCATTGGCTCTACTATATGGCCTATTGTCCCTCGGCTTCAACGGGTTCCTCATCATTCAGACTCTGCCCTGGTCTGTGATCCACCTGATTCCACAACAGACTTCCAGGCCTACCGCTATGTCTACCTTCTCCAATAATTCAGCTTTACCAGGGACTTTCAATCCGTCCAGCTGCACCATCATCCTCATTCCCACCAGCTTCACCTTGAACTGTGCATCTTCCATCTCCACTTGGTCATCTGGTCCACTGGTATGAAAGTGATCCTCCAACTCTCTGGCGCCATCAATGCATCCCACTCTGTCATTCTTACTGAACAAAAACATCTTTAAAATGAATTTAATGTGAGTATATTTAATATTTACAATTGGTGTTTTGCATATATTTGTCACTTGCATACTCTGCTTAACATCCTATAAAACTGCAATAAACAACAACATTTTATTGTATTATGTTGTAGGACTATGTGGACACTGCACAGCATCTGTCACCTCCTAGTTAAAACAACTGACTCTGTCTGCACCCTCCAAAACACTGTAATCCATCCCTCCAGGTCTATCACATTTGTTACTTCCACCAGCTGTTCCTCAATCTGCAGATCTTCTACCTCCACCTTGGCCCTCCAGTGCAGTGGTTTCACTCTGGTTCTCCAGCCTTCCTCACTTTGCCTTGGTCTTCCATCTGATCTGCACTGGTCTGCACCCTCTCCACAATGAGCCTCCATTCCTTCGGGCTCCATCAAGGCATCCCACTATGCCATTTTTGCCGTGGTAAGCTCCATTGATTTTGCATTGGTCTCTTCGTCCACTGCACGCCCATGGGCTCTTCCTCCACTGGGTGTCTTCCTCGCTCTAGACCACCTTAGTCTTTTTGCCTACCAACACAGTGGCTGTTGTGATGTAGTATTTAGGCGTGAAGAGCTGCCTTTTGGAACTGCAGGAAATGTCATGCTTCATTTCTGTTCTAGGACTGGTGTTTTGATTAAAAATATTCAATAGTTTCAGACTTTATACTTATGTTTATTTCGTGTTTTCTGAGGTGCCTATGTTTCTAGTGTGTTCTCATTTCTTCAGACTCATCATTCTGACTCTGCCCTGGTTTGTGATCCACCTGGTTCCACAACAGACTTCCAGGCTTACCGCTATGTCTGCACCCTCCAATAATTCAGCTTCACCAGGGACCTTCATCCCTCCAGCTGCATCATCATCCTCATTCCCACCAGCTTCACCTTGACCTGCATATCTTCAATCTCCACTTGGTCATCTGATCCACTGGTATCAAAGTGATTCTCCAACTCTCTGGCGTCATCAACACATCCCACTCTGTCATTCTTACTGAACAAAAACATCTTTAAAATGAATTTAATGTGAGTATATGTAATATTTAGAATTGGTGTTTTGCATATATTTGTCACTTGCCTACTACTTGTTAATCTGCTTAACATCCTATACAACTGCAATAAACAACAACATTTTATTTTACTGTGTTGTAGGACTATGTGGACACTGCACATCATCTGTCATCTCCTAGTTAAAACAACTGACTCTGTCTGCACCCTCCAAAACACCGTAGTCCATCCCTACAGCTCCACCACCTTTGTTACTTCCAGCAGCTGTACCTCAATCTGCAGACCTTCTACCTCCACCTTGGCCCTTCAGTACAGTGGTATCACCTTGGTTCTCCAGCCTTCCTCACTTTGCCTTGGTCTTCCAAGGCATCCCACTATGCCATTTCTGCCATGGTAACCTCCATTGATTTTGTATTGGTCTCTTTGTCCACTGCACACCCATGGGCTCTTCCTGCACTTGTGTGGTGTCTTCCTCGCTCTGCTCCACCTTAGTCTTTCTGCCCAACACCACAGTGGCTTTTGTGATGTACTATTTAGGCATGAAGAGCTGCATTTCGGAACTGTCATGCTTCGTTTCTGTTCTAGGACTGGTGTTTTGATTAAAAATAATTCAATAGTGTCTGAGTTTATACTTATGTTTATTTCCTGTTTTCTGAGGTGCCAATGTTTCAAGTGTGTTGTAATTTTTTTTCATCATTTGCCCATTATTCTCACCTGTGTCTGGATACAAGAGTTTTGTATTTTAAATAGTTTATTATTAACTTATTTTACTTTAAAACTATTGTTTTACATTTTTAAATATGCACATTGTAACTAGACTGCCAGTTTATGTTTTAAAGTTTTTAGAGATACATTGTACTTAAAAATTATATGCCTCTACAGATTGATGATACAAATGTATGTATTTTTATTATTATATTGATTTAATTAATTAAATACAAAAATGCTACTTATTGTTAATACATACTAAGAATTCTGTCATTATTTTTAGTATAATTTCTAAAAGGTTTGTTTTACCTTTGAACTTTTTTGTGATCTTGAATGTTTCGTACGCAGACGTGAATCCAGTGACTATCTAAAAATGTGTGTTTACCTGTGTTTTTATGAAGGCAGCACTTTAAATTAGAACATCAATTAAACTGAGGGTAGCTACATTAAACTGTTTAAAGCATGCATTGCTATTTGCATCAAATCATTATTGTGTCCACATAGAATCTAGACTATGTTCTTGCCATTAATTTATTTCTACTACACCTTATAACATTAAAACCAACTATGTATTTCTAACAGGCAAAATGGCATAATATATGACAAATATATAATATATATCAAATTTAGTTTGCTGTCAAAAGTGACTGAATCCACAAGCACACACGCAAGCAGTAAAGTATTGAACAATTTTGTAACAAAAAAAGATTCAATGAAAGCCACAGCAGGACTGCAGCACACATCAGTGTTTCCTGAACGTATGTACGGCTTTGATCGAATACTGGAGTTAATGATTTAATAAACAATTCATAAATACAGGCATTTGCTTCGTAACCGTACTAAATTAATGACTGACTCAATCATAAACACAGTGATTTACCGCCCCCTACTGTTTTAAGTTTAATACTTAAATCATACATTGCATATTTCTCTATTGAACATTTAAAAATATATATATGATTGCCTAACCCTGCTAAAAAAATAATCTGTTCGGGGTACAACACTCTAAAAACTATTGGAACCACTGGACTATGGTATAAAAGTAAAAAAAAATCTGTACAAACTATAATTCTGAGAATTATAACAATCAACTCCTCTTATACTCATGTCCTTCACCGCCATGACTTTTGCCTTCTTTTTGATAATATTTTAATTGTAACATAGTCATAAAAGTCTTTATATGAACAATCAATAGGCTAAACTGCAGGGATGCATAGCCTACTGGGTGATATGGGAACTGCCATCCATAAAATATTTATCCTGTATAAAATACAAATGCAAGCAGTGTTTTCTGTTGATAGAATTTCTGTCTTGGTGCCATAAGTATTACAAGTGATGATCAATAAGGGTCAATGACGTATAAGGATTTTCGACAGGTCAATTTAAAAAAAAAAAAAAAAATAAATAATCTGTTGCAATTGTTCAATGATGCTTCCAAGCACCAATTATATTGAATCCCTAATGTATATCAGCTATTTCTACTGAAATATAAAGGCTGTGATATTAATTTGTAGAGCTATGGTGTACTGGAAACATTGTTTTACATATAATCTGTCAAATGCTGAAAAATCATTAAATGTTAAACCTTTATAAATAAAATAAAACATATTTTTCAATATTCATATTTTTCAAGTTGACATGATTACAAAACTGATGTGATAAGGTCAGAGTGAAGTGACAACGACACATACAAAGTTTGGTGTCTATGTCAAAGCATTGCAGAGATAAAGCCTGAAAAGTGCTATTGGCATCATGCCTCAAATTTGCTGCTGCACTATACGAAAACGGTTTCGTCTATCGACACGAAATCCATAACTTTTAGTCAGCACAGTCTGGAGATGATACAATTCAATTTTGGTGAAAATCGGACAAACGGTCTAAGAGGAGTTCGAAAAAGTAGTTTTTTCGGAAAATTCAAAATGGCGGAAAACTTTCCATGACGGAAAATGACGTCATAGGGTGCAATCGAATCGTATTGAGCTACGGAATCAGATGAAAACGGAATTTTGTTTCTAGCCCTTGTGGTTCAAAAGTTATTAGCATAAACATGAGTACAACTTTGGACAGTTGGTGGCGCTAGAGGAAATGAGTTGGAGACTCCAAATTTGCTAGGCTGATAGTTCAGACTCTCCTCTGTCAGTGTGCCAAATTTCATAACTTTCCCACAAGCGTAAACATACGTAGTCAAAAGTTATTAGCATTTTTGGGAATTTAATTATAACTTTTGACCAAAAGGTGGCGCTGTCTCGTAATCTTTTGAGTACCTTCAGGGCCTTGTACTGATGACCTATACCGAGTTTCGTAACGATACGTTCATGCATTCCTAAAATACAGCATTTTAGCACATAATTCAAAATGGCCGACAGCCAAAATGGCTGATCTGGGAAAATTGGATATCAGTCGACTCAGCATGTTGCCCTGAATCTAACAAGACCACTTTTATGATTTTTGGACAAACCATTCAGAAGTTATAAGCAAAAACAGCCATTTTTCATATCTCCGGACCAGTAGGTGGCACTGCGCCGAAACGCAGCATGTAGGCTCAGGTCATGCTTGTGATGATATGTGCTTAGTTTGGTCTGAATACGATAAAGCGTTGCGGAGATACAGGCTTGTGTCTGTTTTCGCAAGCGCTACATAAAATTTGTTTGCGCGGTATTCGAGAACGGTTTGACGAATCAACACGAATTGCATAACTATTTGTCGGCATGGTCTGAAGATGATCTGATTCAATTTTCGTGGAAATTGGAGCAACAACCTAGGAGGAGTTCGAAAAAGTAGGTTTTTTGAAAAATTCAAAATGGCGGAAAAATTATAATGACGAAAAATGACGTCATATGGTGCAATCGAATCGTCATGAGCTCAGGAATCAGAGCAAAAAAGAATTTTGTTTCTAGCCATTGTGGTTCAAAAGTTATTAGCATAAACATGAGTGCAACTTTGGACAGTTGGTGGCGCTAGAGGGAATGACTTAGACACACCAAAATTGGTGTATTTAATGTTGGGACTGTCCTCTATCAGAATGTCAAACCATTAAAACTTTCCCGCAATCGGTTCTATGGGCTGTCATAGACTCCCAGTCGGAAAAATGAAGAATAATAATAATAATAATAATAATAATAATAATAATAAGAACGCGAACGAAAACAATAGGTGCCTCCGCACCTTCGGTGCTTGGCCCCTAATAATAAATATAGCTGCAAGCAGCAATTACCGGGGCCAAGCAGAATAAGACGACAAGACATGCCAACATGTCTGAAAGTGTCAGACCAACTGCAACAATGAGCAATTAAAGACATTTAAAGAGGATTTTAGGCGAAATGGCTGAAAAATCATGTAAAAAGTGATTCAAAATATGATTTAATGGATTGTCACTTTTGACCAAAAGGTGGCGCTGTTACGAAATTGATGTGGTGTGGTCAGAGTAAGGAGACAGTGACACATACAAAGTTTTGTGTCAATATGTCGAGGCATTGCAGATATAAAGCCTGAATAGTCATTTTGGCATCATGCCTCAACTTTGCTGCTGTGCTATACGAAAACGGTTTCATCAATCGACACGAAATCCATAACTTTTTGTCGGCACAGTCTGGAGATGATACGATTCGATTTTGGTGAAAATCGGACAAACGGTCTAGGAGGAGTTCGAAAAAGTAGGTTTTGAATGAAAATCAAGATGGCGGACAGGAAGTTTGGCCAAATAAGGAAAACTTGGTATCTATGTTCTCGGCTTGACCCAAGGAATCTATTAAGACCCGTGGCATTTCAATAGCCAGATTTATTCAAAAGTTATTAGCCTTTTTGGAAATTTTGTTATAACTTTTGACCACTAGGTGGCGCTGTCTTGAAATATTTTGGTTGCCTTCAGGGGATGGTGCTGATGACACAATCTGAGTTTCGTAATATTACACCAATGCATTTGTTTAGTATAGCATTTTATTTCACAAAACTGTATTGAAGTCAATGGGAAATTCATATTTTGTTCAATTATAGCGCCACCAAGAGGCTCAGTCCCACAATTTTTTTTACGTGTCCTCAGAGTGAGCCCATACATATGTGTGTCAATTTTGGTGAAAATATCTCAATTCGCTTCGGAGTTATAGACATTTATATGAAAAAACACGAAAAAAATGACTGACACATGACTTTGATTGGAAATTAGTACCCCTAAACATCAATATTTTCGCATTTGGGCATTGGCGTATAGCTATCGACCTATGTTTCCAAACTTCTGACGGTGGTTTCGTCTCGATCGGACTAGCGGTTTCAAAGATATAGCCAAATTTTTTTTAAGCGCTAAATCACAACGCTACACAAACCGTAAGGCAAAACCTAGCATGTTTGGTATCGTAGGACTCGGCAACGATTCAGGAGTCTAAAAAGATGAGTTTCGTGAAAATAAGTCGACCACACCCAAAGTTATAAGCATTTGAAAAAAAAAATTCACCACTAGGTGGCGCTGTTTCGAAACTTCTCAGGCTCATTCAGGGCATTGTGCTGATGACCCATACCACGTTTCGTAACAATCCGTTCATGCGTTCATAAAATACAGAATTTTAGCACAAAATTCAAAATGGCCGACAGCCAAAATGACCGATATGGTCAAATTGGATATCAGTCGACTCGGCATGTTGCCCTGAATCTAACGAGACCAATTGTATGATTTTTGGACAAACTGTTCAGAAGTTATAAGCAAAAATAGCCATTTTTCATATCTCCGGACCAGTAGGTGGCGCTGCGCCGAAACACAGCATGTAGCCTCAGGTCATGCTTGTGAGTACAAGTACCAAGTTTGGTCTGAATACGATAAACCGTTGCGGAGATACGGCCTTACGACTGTTTTTGCTAGCGCTACGTAAAATGTATTTGTGCGTTTATTGAAAACGGTTTGACGAATCCATTTGAATTCCATAACTTTTTGTCAGCACTACCTGAAGATGATCTGGTTCAATTTTCGTGCAAATCGGACAAACCGTCTAGGACAAGTTCGAAAAAGTAGCTTTTTTTGAAAATTCAAGATGGCGGCCATATTTTTATGACGGCAAATGACGTCATAGGGTGCAATCGAATCGCCATGAGCTCAGGAATCAGAGGAAAAAAGAATTTCGCTGATTGGCCTTACGGTTCAAAAGTTATTAGCAAAATAAAAGTGAAACTTTGGACAGGTGGTGGCGCTAGAGGGAATGACTTAGAAACACCAAAATTGGTGTATTTAATGTTGAGACGGTCCTCTATCAGAATGTCAAACCAAAACAACTTTCCCGCAATCGGTTCTATGGGCTGCCATAGACTCCCATGGCGGAAGAATAATAATAATAATAATAATAATAATAAATATAGCTGCAAGCAGCCATTACCGGGGCCAAGCAGAATAAGACGACAAGACATGCCGACATGTCTGAAAGTGTCAGACCAACTGCAACAATGAGCAATTAAAGACATTTAAAGAGGATTTTAGGCAAAATGCCTGAAAAATCATAGAAACAATAATTAAAAATATGATTTGATGGATTATCACTTTCGACCAATAGGTGGCGCAGTTACAAAACTGATGTGATGTGGTCAGAGTGAAGTTACAATGACACATACAAAGTTTGGTGTCAATATGTCAAGGCATTGCAGAGATAAAGCCTTAATTAATGCTATTAGCATCATGCCTCAACTTTGCTGCTGCGCTATACGAAAACGGTTTCGTCTATCGACACGAAATCCATAACTTTTAGTCGGCACGGTCTGGAGATGATACGATTCGATTTTGGTGAAAATCGGACAAACGGTCTAGGAGGAGTTCGAAAAAGTAGGTTTTGAATGAAAATCAAGATGGCGGACAAGAAGTTTGACCAAATAAGGAAAATTTGGTATCTATGTTCTCGGCTTGACCCAAGGAATCTATTAAGACCAGTGACATTTACATAGGCCGATGTATTCAAAAGTTATTAGCAGTTTTGGAAATGTTGTTATAACTTTTGACCACTAGGTGGCGCTGTCTCTAAATATTTTGGGTACCTTCAGGGGATGGTGCTGATGGCACATTCTGAGTTTCGTAATATTACACCAATGCATTTGTTTAGTATAGCATTTTATTTCACAAAACTGCATTGAAGTCAATGGGAATTTCATGTTTTGTTCTATTATAGCGCCACCAAGAGGCTCAGTCCCACCATTTTTTTAATGTGTCCTCAGAGTGAGCCCATACATATATGTGTCGATTTTGGTGCAAAAATCTCAATTTGCTTCGGAGTTATAGACATTTATATGAAAAAACACGAAAAAAATGACTGACACATGACTTTGATTGAATATTACTACCCCTAAACATCAATATTTTCGCATTTGGGCATTGGCGTATAGCTATCGACCTATGTTTCCAAACTTCTGACGGTGGTTTCGTCTCGATCGGACTAGCGGTTTCAAAGATATAGCCAAATGTTTTTTAAGCGCTAAATCACAACGCTACACAAACCGTAAGGCGAAACCTAGCATGTTTGGTATCGTAGGACTCGGCAACGATTCAGGAGTCTAAAAAGATGAGTTTCGTGAAAATAAGTCGACCACACCCAAAGTTATAAGCATTTGAAAAAAAAAATTCACCACTAGGTGGCGCTGTTTCGAAACTTCTCAGGCTCATTCAGGGCATCGTGCTGATGACCCATACCACATTTCGTAACAATCCGTTCATGCGTTCATAAAATACAGAATTTTAGCACAAAATTCAAAATGGCCGACAGCCAAAATGACCGATATGGTCAAATTGGATATCAGTCGACTCGGCATGTTGCCCTGAATCTAACGAGACCAATTGTATGATTTTTGGACAAACTGTTCAGAAGTTATAAGCAAAAATAGCCATTTTTCATATCTCCGGACCAGTAGGTGGCGCTGCGCCGAAACGCAGCATGTAGCCTCAGGTCATGCTTGTGAGTACAAGTACCAAGTTTGGTCTGAATACGATAAACCGTTGCGGAGATACGGCCTTACGACTGTTTTTGCTAGCGCTACGTAAAATGTATTTGTGCGTTTATTGAAAACGGTTTGACGAATCCATTTGAATTCCATAACTTTTGGTCAGCACTACCTGAAGATGATCTGGTTCAATTTTCGTGCAAATCGGACAAACCGTCTAGGACGAGTTCGAAAAAGTAGCTTTTTTTGAAAATTCAAGATGGCGGCCATATTTTTATGACGGCAAATGACGTCATAGGGTGCAATCGAATCGCCATGAGCTCAGGAATCAGAGGAAAAAAGAATTTCGCTAATTGGCCTTACGGTTCAAAAGTTATTAGCAAAATAAAAGTGAAACTTTGGACAGGTGGTGGCGCTAGAGGGAATGACTTAGAAACACCAAAATTGGTGTATTTAATGTTGAGACGGTCCTCTATCAGAATGTCAAACCAAAACAACTTTCCCGCAATCGGTTCTATGGGCTGCCATAGACTCCCATGGCGGAATAATAATAATAATAATAATAATAAATATAGCTGCAAGCAGCAATTATCGGGGCCAAGCGCAAGCAGATGACAGGATATGCCAACATGGCTGAAGGTGTCAGACCAACTGCAACAATGAGCAATTAAAGACATTTAGAGAGGATTTTAGGCGAAATGGCTGAAAAATCATGTAAAAAGTAATTCAGAATATGATTTAATGGATTGTCACTTTTGACCAAAAGGTGGCGCTGTTGCGAAATTGATGTGGTGTGGTCAGAGTAAGTAGACAGTGACACATACAAAGTTTTGTGTCAATATGTCGAGGCATTGCAGATATAAAGCCTGAATAGTCATTTTGGCATCATGCCTCAACTTTGCTGCTGTGCTATACGAAAACGGTTTCATCAATCGACACGAAATCCATAACTTTTTGTCGGCACAGTCTGGAGATGATACGATTCGATTTTGGTGAAAATCGGACAAACGGTCTAGGAGGAGTTCGAAAAAGTAGGTTTTGAATGAAAATCAAGATGGCGGACAGGAAGTTTGGCCAAATAAGGAAAACTTGGTATCTATGTTCTCGGCTTGACCCAGGGAATCTAATAAGACCAGTGGCATTTCAATAGCCAGATTTATTCAAAAGTTATTAGCCTTTTTGGAAATTTTGTTATAACTTTTGACCACTAGGTGGCGCTGTCTTGAAATATTTTGGTTGCCTTCAGGGGATGGTGCTGATGACACAATCTGAGTTTCGTAATATTACACCAATGCATTTGTTTAGTATAGCATTTTATTTCACAAAACTGTATTGAAGTCAATGGGAATTTCATATTTTGTTCAATTATAGCGCCACCAAGAGGCTCAGTCCCACAATTTTTTTTACGTGTCCTCAGAGTGAGCCCATACATATGTGTGTCAATTTTGGTGAAAATATCTCAATTCGCTTCGGAGTTATAGACATTTATATGAAAAAACACGAAAAAAATGACTGACACATGACTTTGATTGGAAATTAGTACCCCTAAACATCAATATTTTCGCATTTGGGCATTGGCGTATAGCTATCGACCTATGTTTCCAAACTTCTGACGGTGGTTTCGTCTCGATCGGACTAGCGGTTTCAAAGATATAGCCAAATGTTTTTTAAGCGCTAAATCACAACGCTACACAAACCGTAAGGCGAAACCTAGCATGTTTGGTATCGTAGGACTCGGCAACGATTCAGGAGTCTAAAAAGATGAGTTTCGTGAAAATAAGTCGACCACACCCAAAGTTATAAGCATTTGAAAAAAAAAATTCACCACTAGGTGGCGCTGTTTCGAAACTTCTCAGGCTCATTCAGGGCATTGTGCTGATGACCCATACCACATTTCGTAACAATCCGTTCATGCGTTCATAAAATACAGAATTTTAGCACAAAATTCAAAATGGCCGACAGCCAAAATGACCGATATGGTCAAATTGGATATCAGTCGACTCGGCATGTTGCCCTGAATCTAACGAGACCAATTGTATGATTTTTGGACAAACTGTTCAGAAGTTATAAGCAAAAATAGCCATTTTTCATATCTCCGGACCAGTAGGTGGCGCTGCGCCGAAACACAGCATGTAGCCTCAGGTCATGCTTGTGAGTACAAGTACCAAGTTTGGTCTGAATACGATAAACCGTTGCGGAGATACGGCCTTACGACTGTTTTTGCTAGCGCTACGTAAAATGTATTTGTGCGTTTATTGAAAACCGTTTGACGAATCCATTTGAATTCCATAACTTTTTGTCAGCACTACCTGAAGATGATCTGGTTCAATTTTCGTGCAAATCGGACAAACCGTCTAGGACGAGTTCGAAAAAGTAGCTTTTTTTGAAAATTCAAGATGGCGGCCATATTTTTATGACGGCAAATGACGTCATAGGGTGCAATCGAATCGCCATGAGCTCAGGAATCAGAGGAAAAAAGAATTTCGCTGATTGGCCTTACGGTTCAAAAGTTATTAGCAAAATAAAAGTGAAACTTTGGACAGGTGGTGGCGCTAGAGGGAATGACTTAGAAACACCAAAATTGGTGTATTTAATGTTGAGACGGTCCTCTATCAGAATGTCAAACCAAAACAACTTTCCCGCAATCGGTTCTATGGGCTGCCATAGACTCCCATGGCGGAAGAATAATAATAATAATAATAATAATAATAATAATAAGAAACGGAACAGATACAATAGGTGCCTCCGCACCTTCGGTGCTTGGCCCCTAATAATAATAATAAGAAACGGAACAGATACAATAGGTGCCTCCGCACCTTCGGTGCTTGGCCCCTAATAATAAGAAACGGAACAGATACAATAGGTGCCTCCGCACCTTCGGTGCTTGGCCCCTAATAATAAGAAACGGAACAGATACAATA